>NC_092349.1:3349917-3517683 GCF_963676685.1 Mytilus edulis
ATTGCCAAAAAAAATTATTATCACCTAATTGAATGTTCAAATTATTTTGCAGCTATGTTTATTTTGGAAGGAAGACTGTCATAGAATCTAACAGTGATTGAGGGGCATTTTAACTAACACTAACAGCTTAACATCGAGATCGATGTAATATTCACTGGTGGTAAGTGGATGGTCGTAACTTAAAGTTACGACCATCCAAAAATGGGATAAATTTTTCTATTCCGATTTTTGTGCAGTAAAAGATTTGAGCCAAACAGCTTGTCTCATACATACTAATTGTCAGTGCGTTGATATTGAAATAAAATTTGATACATAAAAACATTCCAATTTTCGTAAAATAGTCAATGACTCATTCAATAATTCGAGCATGATGGTTGTGCTGACTCCCGGATTGTTGTGCATATCCGCACTGTTTGGTTTTTTATTAGTCGATATGTATTGATTTTTTATTTCCGCCAAATGTGTTTCAAAAGTTTCACTACAGAAAATTCATTTTATTTCCTTTATAATGGTGCTGATACCACAGAGTAAGTTTTTATTACTTGTATTATGAACTTTGCTGATCACCGGATAAGTGATCTTTCTGTAATTTTTGTATTTTTTGTGTGAAGTGGTGAATTGTGTGCATTTTGACCGGTATTTGTTTACATCCTTGTAACTCCCGTTAACTGCTTATTTTGAGTATTCATGTATAAGTTAAGATAATTAAACTATCTGGTCTAACTTTGCCCATTAAATTTTTTATTTTAAATCTGCATGACTCAGTTTGTTTGAAGAAACTATTTCTATGGAACGCCATTTGTGTCATTTAATGAACGTACAGTTTTTTTTACATTTTTTACTTCACATTGATTAGAATAGATTTATATCATAAATGTTTGTGCGTATGAAGATATCTTTTGTTTGTAAGGTTTTATAAATGTTTATCTACATGTAGGTAACTGTTGGATCATTCACATGCAGTTTTCTATGGTTTACAAGTTATGGCTATCTTCTGGTATTCTTTTTTTTTATCAGTTAGTGACATAATTGTAATTTTTAGGTAACACTTTGCCATTGTTTTGCAAACATGGTAATTTGTTTTATTTTGTATCTTTTCAGTTTTGTACCCTCCCCGGAGGTTCTGTGTATGAATAAAGACATAATTTACGATATTGGATTTGTCTTCCTTAAGACTGCACAGTACAAAATCTGCGACAATGAGCTAGACAACCAGTCATGAGTTCAGATCCAGGATCTTTAATGGCTTTTCAACGAGAAAGGAAATTGAACCCAAAAGGCCAAGAACAATACACATTACAGACAGAAAAATATTTAGACAAACTACGGAAACTTAAGCGGGACATCGATTCATATATATTCAGCATAGATGGTAACCACTTGCCTGATCAACAACAAGTGAGGCAAATTCGTCAGGATGTTATAGACAGATTTTACGCCTTCACACAGGAATCTACTCGCTTCATATTGTTTCTTCAAGGTACACGCACTAAAGAGAGCAATCAGGAAGAGTCTGGTCACCGTCTTATAGTGCAATCATTGAAAAGTAAAGTGGACAATTTCATTGCTATTATTGACGAACATTTACATAATCCAAATGTTAGCAAAAAAGAAAAGAAAAATAGTGTTAAGTCGAATCCTCAATTAGCATCAGCTATGAAGTTAGCGAAGCAAGCCAGTGTGAAATCTAGTCCAACAGTCAAAAAAGAAAGAAAAAGTAGTGTCAAGTCTCATCGTGTTTCGAAGAAGTCTGATTTAGATTATCATAGTACTAAAACAAGGCGAAGTTCACTAGAATCTTTCACTTCACATGCATCGGAAATGCTTGTAAAGGAACAAGTAAAGTTAGAAGCTGCAAAGGTGCGGTTAAAATATACTGAACAAGAGCAAGAGCTAACACGTCAAAAAGCTGCTCTCGATGCAAACTTGGAAAAGCTTGTAAGGGAACGTGAGGTTGACGAAGCAGAGTCAAAGGTTCGAACTATTCAGGAGGCATTGCAAGGTAGTGGCGAGGACAGTTCAACAGAGAATTCTGATGTCAATGATGATTTTGTGTTTGATAGAACTGAACAATTTGTAATTCAAGATTCTTATGAACGTTTAAGTGGAAAAGATAAAATACTCGATACTGACAGCAAACTCAATGACGTGACAATTATTCAAACAGTTGCTGACGTGCATGCAACTCACGATGATTGTAACAACAACAAAGTCAACAAAATTGTTCAAGATATCAAACCTGTTCAAACTATCAATGTTGTCAAGTCAGGTCAAATGATGAAAACCGGACCAGAGCTAACTAGGAAGAATGTTCAAAATGTGCATTATGGTAAAATTATCGACACTGTGCAAGAAACAAATCACGACAAGACTTTGAATGCAGAAGCACCTGTCTTCATTCCGTCTACAAAAGAAGTAAACATGTGTGATGAATTTTCACGATTTATGGTTAGAAAGGAACTCGTGTTTTCACGTCTGACAAAGTATGACGATCAACCTGATATGTACATTGCATGGAAATCAATGTTCGAAAACATAGCCCATGAGTTGAGGCTTACAGCAGCAGAGGAAGTGTACCTCTTAGTGAAATGGCTTGGACCGACATCGTCCAAACAAGCTCTTAGAATTCGCTCTGCTAATGCTGACAATCCAGAGAAATGTCGCGATCGTATATGGGAAAGACTTGAGGATCGATTTGGTCGACCAGAAATGGTGGAAGATACCATCAAACGTAAAATTGCATCATTTACTAAAATAACAACTAAGGACTACCGACCACTATTCGACCTGTCAGATATTGTAGAGGAGATAAGTTCTATCATGGATAGTGTACGTTATCATTCAGTATTTTCACACTTCAACTCATCGTCAGGAGTCAATCAAATTGTGTTAAAACTTCCTTATAACTTACAAGAAAAATGGACTCAGGAAGCTAGCAGATATAAAACGAGGAATGATGTCATATATCCTCCATTCAGTGTTTTTGCCAACTTCATCGCCAACATGGCAAAACTCAGGAATGATCCTAGTTTTAAATATGAGTCTTCTGCAGAACCGAACAGTCAGCAGAGGCCCCGTAAAACTGGTGACTCTCCAGTTCACGTGTCTACCAGGATAACGCAATCGGAGGACCTTCATAATGGTCCAAAAATTAACTCTTCATCTCATCAAAATCCGGAGAGTCACCTAGTTGATTCATTATCTTGTCCAATTCATGGAACAAGCCATACCCTAAACATGTGTCGTGGATTCCGTTTGAAACCAATTTCTGAGAGAAAAGACTTTCTGAAGAAAAATGGACTTTGCTACCGGGGTTGTGGACCAAAAAAGCATTTGAGCAAAAATTGTACAGAAACCGTAAAATGTATCATATGCAAAAGCAATCGACACCCATCAGCATTACACATTGACGTGTCAAAGTCTCATGATTCTTCAGATACCGGTAAGTCCCACGGAGGGGAGGAAACTGTGGAAAATAAGTGTACTCAGGTATGCGGAACGAACATTGGAACAAGTAAATCTTGTGCTAAAATCATACTTGTTAATGTCTTCCCAAAAGACAACCCGACCAATGTACGACAGGTTTACTGTTTAATAGACGATCAAAGTAATAGGTCACTTGCCACTGCGAAATTCTTCGATGAGTTTGAAGAAAACGGTAAAAACTCAGAATATGTGTTATCGACTTGCTCTGGTCAATTTACTGCCTCAGGTCGTCGAGCTAAGAACTATATCGTTGAGAGTGTCAACCATGAAAATCAATTGTTACTCCCTGAAATCATAGAATGTCAAGAGATACCGAACAACAGGCACGAAATACCGTCACAAGAGTTAGCTAGAAAATTTGATCATTTGAAAGATATTGCTCAGTTTATACAGCCAATTCAGTCCGACGTTAGCATAGAACTTTTGATCGGCAGAGATTTAATATCTTCGCATTATGTGTTAGATCATCGCATTGGGAAAGATGGACTTCCGTATGCGCAAAAACTCCCACTAGGATGGGTGATACTTGGAGAAACATGCCTTGGTAAAGTGCATTACCCTGACATCGTCCATGTCCACAAGACACACGTATTAGAAGATGGAAGAGCTACATTCTTTAAGCCTTGTGAGTATGAGTTGAAATTGAAATCAGATGTCATATTAACGAAGACGCCGTATGATGAAAACATTGGCTTAGCAGTTGAGGACAAGGATTTTCTTGACATTATGGATGCTAATTTTGAACAAGATAAAAACGGTCAATGGACAGTTCCGCTGCCCTTTAAGGTTAACAGACAACCTTTACAGAGCAATCATGGTCTTGCACTCAAACGAGCCAAATCATTTGACTATTCTCTCTCAAAAGATGAAAGAAAAGCAAAGCACGTGACCGACTTCATGCAAAGGATGATAGATAACAATCATGCTGAGGAGGCACCTACTCTTAAAAGTGGAAAAGAACACTGGTATTTACCAATATTTGGGATATATCACCCACGTAAGCCTGATAGCATCCGCCTTGTATTTGATAGTAGTGCGAAATTTGAGAACCAGTCGCTCAATGATGTGTTATTGAAAGGTCCTGATATTACCAATAAATTATTGGGAATTTTACTCAACTTCAGGAAGGAAACGATTGCAATTACATGTGATGTCGAACAGATGTTTTACAATTTTAAAGTCCGTGAAGACCATAGAGACATTTTACGATTCTTGTGGCATAAACAGAATGATTTGTCAAAACCACTTACTGATTTTAGAATGAATGTGCATGTATTTGGGAACCGCCCATCTCCTGCCATAGCAACCTACGGCTTCCGTAGAACTGTCGAAAATGAAGATCAGGATGTAAGAGATTTTGTAAACGATCATTTCTATGTAGATGATGGACTGATATCATGTCAAAATATTAGTGAAGCTGTTAGTCTTATCAAGCGAACTCAGTCAGCTTTATGGGATCGTGGAAAGATGCGTCTCCACAAAATCACGTCAAATAGCACAGAACTTCTCGAACAATTTGACTCAGGCGACCTAGCGAAAGGTTTGAAGGATTTAGATTTAAGTTCAGATGAACTTCCGACTCAGCGCAGCTTAGGTGTGTCATGGGATATAGGAACTGACGAGATAACATTTCAAATATCCCCAGATGTGAAACCATTTACTCGACGTGGAGCACTCTCCACTATTAATAGCATTTACGACCCGGTTGGCTTTGCAGCCCCTGTGATAATTCGTGGAAAGTTGTTACTACGAGAGATGATAGGATCTAGTGTAGTTAACTGGGACGACATTCTGTCAGATTCGTATCTGGAACAGTGGGAAGCATGGGTAACTTCACTCAAAGGTCTTGAAACTTTGCGAATACCTCGTATGTATACCACAGTGTCATTTGCCACAGCAACTTTGCGTGAGATACATATTTTTTCTGATGCCTCGAAAGAAGCAATTGGTGCAGTAGCGTACCTAAAACTTAGTGATGGGAATTCTACTGAGATAAGTTTTGTAATGGGCAAAGCAAAGGTTGCACCATTCACAGGGCACACTATACCCCGTTTAGAATTGTGCGGCGCTGTACTTGCAGTAGAAATGACTGACATCATCAAAGAACACCTGAAAATAGAAACTGAAAACATGTATTTTTATACGGATAGTCAAGTTGTCCTTGGCTATATCAACAACAAAAGTCGTCGGTTTTACGTCTATGTCTGTAATAGGATAAGTAGAATCCGTGCTTCAAGCGACCCAGGACAGTGGCGTTATGTGTCTAGTGAAATGAATCCAGCTGATATCGCAACAAGAAGCGTACAGGCAGCAACTCTTCGGAATACTACATGGTTTCGCAGACCATCATTTCTTCTACAAGAAATTGACCTTACTTCGAAAACAGATCATAATTTAGTTGATCCTGAATTGGATCGAGAGGTCAGACCTGAAATAAAAACTCTCAAAACTACGTCTGTAGAAAGTAAGCCATTAGAATCAGTCTCTTCACGATTCGACAGATACTCTGAGTGGAGAAAACTCGTGTCAGCGATCAATTGTCTTAGAAGCAAAATTAAACATTACAAATCAGTAAAGACATTAAAGTCTAATACCATGAATGTTGTAGAACAACTACTGGAAACCGAACGTTTCATTGTCAAGGAAGTTCAAAAAGAAGGATTTCAAGAGGATATAGATTCTTTGATGGGATGCAACAAACGTCTCCCAAGAAATAGTTCACTTCTACCCTTAAACCCGTTTCTCGATTCAAATGGACTTCTTAGAGTAGGGGGACGTATCAAACATAGCGAGCTAAGTGACTCATGTAAACAACCTATTATTATTCCAAAAGGACATCATATTGCAATTCTACTCATATGCCACTATCATGTAAGGGTTGCGCATCAAGGTAGATCGTTTACAGAAGCAGCGATTAGAAATGCAGGCTATTGGATTGTTGGTGTTAAACGTCTTATAAATTCAGTCATACGGAAGTGTGTGCAGTGTAAGAAATTACGAGGAAAACTTTGTACTCAGCAGATGGCTGATTTGCCGAAAGACAGGTTAACTCCAAGTCCCCCCTTTTCGTATGTAGGGGTTGATGCATTTGGCCCATGGCCAGTTACGTTTCGTCGTACACGAGGTGGTGTATCCCAATCAAAACGTTGGGCTCTGTTATTTGCTTGTCTGGTTACTAGAGCTATTCATCTGGAATTTATTGAGGAACTGAGCAGCTCTTCGTTCATAAATGCTTGGCGTCGATTCATCGCACTTAGAGGACCAGTTCGACAAGTGAGATCCGATAGAGGTACAAACTTTGTGGGGGCAACTCAGGATCTTTCGATGATTGCTCAATTTGTTGAAGACCGTAATGTTCAGAACTTTTTAAACGACAATCGAATTACATGGCAGTTTAACCCGCCCCATGCCTCTCATTTCGGTGGAGCATGGGAACGACTTATCGGAGTGTCTAGGAGAATATTGGACTCATTGCTGTTAGAAAACCGTTTCAAAGACTTGACTCATGAGATGTTGACCACCTTTTTAGCAGAAGTTACTGCAATTGTCAACAACCGACCATTGACATGTGTATCGTATGACTCTGAGTCACCAAGTGTCATCACTCCGTCTCTTCTGCTCACTCAAAAAACAGCAGACGACACTTGTCCATTTCCCGATTTTGAGAAAAAAGACTCTATAAGACATCATTGGAAGTATGTGCAATTTCTCGCTCAACAATTCTGGGCAAAGTGGCGACAGGAATATTTACATTCATTGCAAGTACGACCTAAATGGCAAACGAAAGAACAAAATGTTAAAGTTGGAACAGTAGTACTCATGAAAGACAATAATTGTGCAAGAAATTACTGGCCAACTGGTATCGTTGAAAGAGTTTTCCCCAGTGAGGATGAAAAAATTCGTAAAGTTGAACTTAGAATCATTCGTGATGGTCAACCAGTGACTTATGTGAGACCAATATCTCAAATCGTTTTGCTTGTTGAGCCTGAATAAACACTGTAATCTTGATAACATTATTGATAATGTTCATGGGTTTATCAACAGATAATACTGTGTGAACATAAGAAGTTTTCATTTATTGTGTATATATGAATTGAACTTGATTATGTATGTAGTGATTTCTTATGAAATCAGGAGGGGAGTGTGCTGACTCCCGGATTGTTGTGCATATCCGCACTGTTTGGTTTTTTATTAGTCGATATGTATTGATTTTTTATTTCCGCCAAATGTGTTTCAAAAGTTTCACTACAGAAAATTCATTTTATTTCCTTTATAATGGTGCTGATACCACAGAGTAAGTTTTTATTACTTGTATTATGAACTTTGCTGATCACCGGATAAGTGATCTTTCTGTAATTTTTGTATTTTTTGTGTGAAGTGGTGAATTGTGTGCATTTTGACCGGTATTTGTTTACATCCTTGTAACTCCCGTTAACTGCTTATTTTGAGTATTCATGTATAAGTTAAGATAATTAAACTATCTGGTCTAACTTTGCCCATTAAATTTTTTATTTTAAATCTGCATGACTCAGTTTGTTTGAAGAAACTATTTCTATGGAACGCCATTTGTGTCATTTAATGAACGTACAGTTTTTTTTTACATTTTTTACTTCACATTGATTAGAATAGATTTATATCATAAATGTTTGTGCGTATGAAGATATCTTTTGTTTGTAAGGTTTTATAAATGTTTATCTACATGTAGGTAACTGTTGGATCATTCACATGCAGTTTTCTATGGTTTACAAGTTATGGCTATCAGTTAGTGACATAATTGTAATTTTTAGGTAACACTTTGCCATTGTTTTGCAAACATGGTAATTTGTTTTATTTTGTATCTTTTCAGTTTTGTACCCTCCCCGGAGGTTCTGTGTATGAATAAAGACATAATTTACGATATTGGATTTGTCTTCCTTAAGACTGCACAATGGTCGTAACTAAAACAACAAAAATTTTCAGGGTGGTCGTAACTTAACATTGTGATGGTCGTAACTCTTTATTAAATAGGACAGAATAAGACAAGTCAAGAGTTTCAAACGTGTCTTTTATTATATGAATATATTATATGATATATTTGTGAAGTTGATTTCACCGAATGATAAAAACTAAAAGGGGCGAAGAGAGGGGTATCTGTAAAGTGCAAAAGTGAAGAAATTGGAACGAATCGGAAAACAACCAATACAAAATGAAATGACCAGTCAGTGTTATTTAACATATAATGTATAAAATTAACCAAGAGGCAAATAGTTATAAGCGGTTAAATTCAATAACATTATAAATTTCTCAAAAATTGGAGAATTCATTTTAAAACAAGAGACACAGCTCTGGTTATGATTATTCTTAGTTACGAATTAGGAAAAGGCGTTTTTAACAAATTTGACATCACATGAAATAACAGTACTGTATCCTGTTTTGTTTTCTTTTTTTTTTTGAACTTTTAAATACTAGTATGTACCTACTAGTAGGTAGAATTTAAAAGAAAAATCTACAATTTTAAATTGATACTTTATGTCGAAAGAGCATAAGTAAGGAATCAAAATAATGTAATGGGGGTCGTTATCGAGACTAGACCATACCCGCGAATTCACAGGTCCGTAATCGAATTAAATGACATACGCCTTATTCTTAGTCTGGATTTTGAGCATTTGTGCTGTCATTTGTTAGTCAAGCTGATTATTAGGTGCAATGTCAAAGTTCAGTAATTATTTTTACCCGTGGTTTTAGAAAAATCTGAATACGCCTGTTGTTACCATGCTATCCGCTATACATCTTTGGCTTTCTTATGGAAAATACCATGAACCCTGGACAACAATTTTTTTTTATTCCCAATTCATAAAGGGAACGATGCATCCGATCTTAATAACTATCGAGGAATTATAATTACTGATTCATTGGGGAAGCTCTTTAATAAGATACTTAATACACGTCTTTTTAAATTCTTAGATAAATATCATATCATTGTTGATAGCCAAATTGGGTTTACCCTTAAAAAAAACACGACCATCTGACCATATGTTCATTCTAAAAACTATTATTGATAAGTATTGTAATACAAAAGAAGGTAGAGTGTTTGCCTGCTTTGTTGATTTCCAGAAGGCTTTTGATACTGTCATTCTCCCAGGGATAAAACTTAAGATATTGAATATAGTTAAAGAATATGGTAATTAACAGATCTCTTTAGAACTAAAATTGAAGTAAGCCAGGGAGACAACTTGAGTCCAAATTTGTAAAACAAAAATCATAAATGAACTTCCTGATTGTTTTAAAAGTTCCCCTGATCCAGCTGTTGTTAATTTACGACCAGTCCTTTTTTTTACTTTATATGTTGATGAAATAGTCATTTTTATCAACTTCAGCAAAATGACTTGAGAGTAAACTTGATGGATTACGTCCTTGTTGTAAAGATTGGCGTTTGAAAATTAATCCAATTAAAACCAAGGTACTTGTATTTAACAAGACAGGCAGACATATCAAACATGATTTTTATTTTAATAACAGACTTATTGATAATGCTTAACATAGCAAATACTTAGGAATAACTATAAATGAATCTTGATCTGTTTTCCTTCGCTCAAAGAGAATTGTATAATAAGGCATTAAAAGCCTACCATAAGCTACACAAGGACTTTCTGTCACTGAATCCAAGTTTACAAAACAGCCTTCATGTATTTATAATACAATAAAACCCATTCTCTTATACAGTACATAAATTTGGAGATATTTCAACCCTTTAAAAAAACAAAATAATCTACGACTACAACTGTATCCTAAGTTCTTTCGGAAAGACTACACATTGAATTTTGTAAATATTTACTTGGTGTTACCAAAAGAGCAACACATTTTGCTACTCTTTCTAAACTCAGTCGATTCCCTCTGCATTTTGACATTACAAAGTCTATGATCTATACTGGCACAGGCTCGACAATTTGGGATCATCTTTCCACTGCTAGAGGAGGCATCTTTAGGGTCAAAATTACTACCAACTTAAATATTCCTTCAAGGTATGGATCCTTAAACTTCTCTCTAAAGAATATTAAAGTGGTTAGCAATTTACTTTGTTTACTATAATATGCTGATTATAATGTATTTTGTTTAACCTCAGCAAAAGGACTACAGTAAACAAATATTCATACATAGATTGTAGCCAGGGTAATATTTAAAAGATAAAACTTTATGCTTCAACTCAGCGTACTGGTCTTTTAAATCTGAGTACATACGTACAATATAAACATACAACATAAACGTTATATTCAACCTGCATATGTATGACTGTGATAGTTGCCGCAGTACATTTAGTCCTACCTTGTAATAATATCTTGGCTTCAAGTCAGGCTACAAACTACTAATCTTACTCTTAAATTCAGCGCGTGTAGCATTGTAAAATATGTATCAACCATATTCATACTTTCTAGGTTAACACAATGTTCATTGCGACATGGATTAAGTTTTTATTCCGTACCAATGCTTATAAAAAATATCAATGATATACCGCAAGATCGTCATGCAATCGATAAAAAAAGACAACACGTTAAAAACACCAGGCATTTGTGGATTTTAATTAATCATGAACGACCAAAAGCCGAATATTTGAAAGCCAATAGTTTATAAAAACTGCAATAGCTGATTAAAAATTAAAGATGATTGTTCAAAATTGTACGTTCAATAATTTCTGCCGACATGATTGCAGGTAATAAAAAGTCGTAAATAGAAAAAAAATCTAAAATCAAATATGAGGGAATACACATGTATTCAACAATTTGATGCATTAACTACAGTAAAAAATATATTGATTCTCAATCCTAACATACTATTTGGTTTGATGCGAGTTGATTAGTTTTCACTGATACTCCTAAATGATGGTCGTTTGAAATATTTAAAAAATATATGTTTGATTATTCTTCAACTTAATTTCTCTATACAATTATCAGAGTAACAAATCAAATAATATTGTTTGTAGTAAACTTTATATAACAACTGAGTTTATTAACTTGGTTATGTGCACAATACTTTAAAAATAATTTAATAAAAGTTCGTGTAAATACTTGAGTTACGGTCATCTTTCAAAGTTACGACCATGTTGTGTCGGTTACGACCATCATCCAAAATACTAAAGTTGACATGACGACCATCACAATTTAAAGTTACGAACATTGCTTACCAGCAGTGAATATTCAAGTTCCTGATCCAGTGCAAAGTTGTAGACAGTTTTTTCTTTGTAATTGTGAAAGAAAATCCACTAGCTCTCAGCTGGGTAATAGACAGTTTCTGGCATTAAAGGATATCAAACGGGTTTACGGATCGTCTCAAGTACATATGACGATCATAAACAACGAAAAAGAAGCTAGTCTCTTTCGTGCAGCAATTTATAATTCCCAATTTAAACTCCGAAAAGAAAAGAGCAAAGCAATGTACATCAATGAGAAACATTCTCTGTGAATAAAGTCATTCCAAAACTTATATGTGTCATTAGTGTTGCATTATTTATCAGTAGAGGTGATTAGATAACAGTAAGAATGGCCAACTAAAGACTTTTGTCTGTAATGTTTGGAAATCTTGAAGGTATCTTTAATCGGTATGGTTGCCACTATTGTAAGTAAAACCACGTCTTTCAATATTTTGTTTGAGGTTTATTTGCACAAAAAAATAAGGAGATGTGGTATAATCCATAATTAGGCAACTATTCCCCGGAGTTCAAATGAACTGGATGTAACAATTATAGGCAACCGTACGACTTTCAACAATGACAAAAACCCATGCAGTATATAGTTGGCTAAAAACGGCTCATACATGAAAAACGTGAAATAATTCAAACAAAAAACTGATGTTCTAATTATATAATATAACAAGACAAAGAAAACAGTCGACAGACATTTGCCACCGAAAACCACTCACCTACAGCATCCTAAATTGGGACCGTCAAATAAAGAATATGACAGGATTAGACATGTTTGTGAGCGCTCGGCTATCCCCTAAACTGGGATGGAGGTGTATCATTACAATATAAGGAGAAACTATAAACATCAGTTGCAATTTGATTAACTTAAAAGATCAACACGATACACAAGAAACAACTTACACTTATAAATATTCAGGCCATAAACACAAAGCACCGAAATAAGAGTGCGTGTGTATTTGCAGTTTGTAAGTTTGTTCAAATATATATACAAAAAGAAGATGTGGTATCATTGCAAATGTGACTCTCCCGAGAGACCAAAATGACACAATTAACAATTATAAATCACCGTACGGCCTTCAGCCCATACCGCATAGTCAGCTATAAAAGGGCCTAAAATGACAATGTAAAACAATTCAAACGAGAAAAATAACGGCATTATTTATGTACGAAAAACAAATATGTACCACATAAACAAAAGACAACCACTGAATTACAAGCTCCTGACTTGGGACAGGCACATACATACATACATACATAATGTTGCGGGGTTAAACCTGTGAGCTGGAACCTAACCCTCCCCTAACCTGGGACAGTTTTATGACAGTACAACATAAGAACGAACTTTAAAAATCAGTTGAAAAAGGCTAATCTCATCAGATGGACAAAAATACAAGTGGACGTGGCCGGGTACTTTTACATCCCAACAACAAAATGACACTAGTTACAGATCTGAGAGTACTCGCAGTTAACAAAGCCAATTACGACTAACAGTGGAATAAATCTTTTTCTCCCAGACAAAAGTATTAATCAGTACTCAAACAGCGAATTCGGTCATAAACAGTCTCAGAATTACAATGACCTTTTATACCTTGATATACAATTAAGGTTTTCGAAAAGTGGTGGTCCGAATATTTTGACTATCGACATTTTGCAATAGATATAATAGTTACGACTAGCAGATTTTCTTCGAGGACCACCAGGGAATAAAATTTTGAGATTTCGGCCATATCTTTGCGTTATACCAAATTAATCCAGTTTGGAAACTTGAAACAAATGTTGATAGACAAGATGTCCTTTTCGATCATTTTTCAGACAAACATTGACAAATTTTTGTTCATTTTAAAATTATTCATGAAAATCAAATGGTCGGAGCTATAAGCGGGATTTGTTTAGCAAAATTGAGATAGAAAAGCAAAATGAAACAATGTCACGACAACAATGATTTTTTCTGACTGATTTTCTCTGATTTCACAATTATTGTTAATTTTATTGGATATATTACTCTATGCTTTATTGGAATCAACGGTGGCCATTCTGCTACTATCCTGACGAGCTAATATATTCCCGTACCATTTAATCCTCGCTAGATCAGCTCCTGGAATTGTATCCACTGATTGCGGTAGAATGTCAAATTTTTAATTTGGGTAATAATCCACCATTTTCTACATTTGAAATGCCTCTTCCAAGTCAGGAATATGACAGTTGTTATCCATTCGTTTTATTATTTGTTTTTGCCATTTGATTAGGGACTTTCCGTTTGAATTTTCCTCAGAATTCAGTATTTTGGTGATTTTACTTTTTACATCAACATGATCAATGCCAACATAGAGCACACTAATACAGTCATGTCTAACGAATCGGAACTGATGTATCTTTTTTTTTCTTTCTAAACATCATTTATGTCATCCAACATTAAAACAAATCTGTTCTATTCGACGGCAAATTGAATTGTTGTTTTATTGCTCCTTCTACAGAATGTCTCATAAAGAGATCCAGATGGTGATCTAAATTCAATACTTTGGATATGAAAGGTGTACCTGATTGTTATACTCCTGATGATACATGCGTAATGAATTATATTTATATATGTGTCTTTCTCTAAAACGTTTGATATTACAGTTGTACTGTACTGTTGATGTTTATAAGTGTATACTTAATTCTGACACATTTGATGTTACAGGTGTAACTCATTCTTATATTTGTGGTGTTCCATGTATACCTCGTTCAAATACGATGATATGACAGGCATATCTAATTTTAATACTTTTGATGTTACAAAAAACGCGCGAATGGCGTACTAAGTTATAATCCTGATATCTTGGATAATTCTGCTCTTGTTACAGGTGTACCTGATTCTAATAGTTTTGATGTAAAGGTAAACCTTATCATACAAATTGGTATGAAACCGAATTACTTGACTCGAATACTTTTGATGTTTCAGTGTACCTGATTTCACAGCTTTTTGTGTTACATAATTTTGTTTCTGATTCAGAAAAAATTATGTTACAGGTATACCTGTTTCCACAAATTTTGATGTAACATTGATGTTTCGCTTGATCCGAAACTTGACATCTATCAATCCTCCAATCAATGGATTTGACAGTCTACCACTACCACGTGAAACAACTCCAGGTGCTGATCTAGCTAGGATTAGATTTTACAGAAACCTATTAGTTCATCATGATAGTAACACAATGGCCAATGATGATTTCAATACAGCATGGAGTGATATATGTGGTGTAAGTTTTACATAAGTTTCAGTGATTATTGGATACCGCATATATGGCAAGCTGTTTTGCTATTTATTCTTACTTCATGATATCTCATAAACTTATAAGATATCTTATATAGTTTATAAGATATCTTATAAAGTTCATGAGATATTTTTTATAGTTTATGATATATCTTATATAGTTTTTAAGATATCCCATATACTTTTCTTTGTAAGATATCTTCTTTATAAGACATCTTATAAACTATATGAGATATCTTATTAAGTATACAAGATTTCTTATATAAAATATATTTATACATGGAAGATATCTTAGAAATTAAGAAGATATCTTGTATAATATATGAGATATCTTATTAACATTAGAAAATATCTTATAAAATATATAAGATATCTGCTATATTATATAAGATATCTTATAAAAACATATTATATAATATATATAAAAGAGGGACGAAAGATACCAAAGGGACTCATAAATCTAAAATAAACTGACAACGCCATGGCTAAAAATGAAAAAGTCAAACAGACAAAAATAGTACACATGACAGTTTTAAAGATATCTTATATAAGTTTATAAGATATCTTCTATAGTTTATAAGATATCTTATATAGTTTATAAGATATCTCAAAACTTTAGAGGATATCTTATAAATTATATAAGATACCTTATAAATCATATAAGATATCTTTTAAATTATATAAAATATCTTATATAAAAAATATCTATAAGATAGTTCATATACTTTATAATAAAATTAACGGTACCAATTTTCTTGCACCAGATGCGCATTTCGACAATACATATCTCTTCAGTGATGTCGTGGCCAAAATATTTGAAATCCAAAGCTTATATAAAAGATGAAGAGCTATAATCCAAAAGGTCCAAAAAGTATAGTCAAATCCGTGAAATGAATCAGAGCTTTGCATGAGGGAGATACATTCCTTAATTTATAATAATTTCTAATATTTTGTAACAGCATATTTTAATAACACAGAAAATCCGTATTTTCATTCAAGTACCGAAGTACTGGTTACTGGGCTAGTGAGATATCTTATAAACATTAGAAGATATCTTATTAATTTTAAAAGATATCTTATGAAGCATATAAGATATCTTATGAAACATATTAGATATCTTATGAAGCATATAAGATATCTTAGAAACTTTATAAGATATCTTAGAAACTTTATGAGATATCTTATATATCTCATATAATACATAAGATATCTTATATAATATATAAGATATCTTATATATTAAAGCAGATATCTTATATATAATATATTATATGTGATATCTTTTAAACTATATGAGATATCTTTAAAACTTTAGAAGATATCATATAAATTATATAAGATATCTTTATATTAAAAATATTAATAAGATAGTTCATATACTTTATAAGATATCTTATAAACATTAGAAGATATCTTAAAAACTTTAGAAGATATCTTAAAAAGTATATACGATATCTTAGAAACTTAATGAGATATCTTATATAATATATAAGATATCTCATATAATATAATATATATCTCATATAATATATAAGATATCTTATAAAAATGAAACCATATAAGATATCTTATATATTCAAGGAGATATCTTATATATTATATGAAATATCTTGAAATTCGAGGAAATAGTAAAACTTAACAACTTGCCCTCAATATAATGTACCTGTAATACTTGTCCGAATGTTATATACATGTAACATTTGTCCAAATTATAGTCTTGCTAAAGATAATTTAAACTGCCATATATGCACACACAATCGGGTAAATACAATTAAAAAGGGAATGAAATGTAGCAGATTGCAGGTTATGAGTGTTCCGGGGATCTGCCAAAAGTTGTGTAACTCTATTTTTTTACTGCACTTATTCTATTAGAGCAGTCAAAATGCATTGACTATATTTGGCTATGGCCGTGTTCACACCAAAGGACATTTACAAACATGTTAACAATTAGTTTTATTTAAAGTACATTGGCTTCAAATTAAATCTGTTCACCTGGTTTAATGACTTGTACACGAGATAATATACCAAAAATTGATCGCCCTGAAGATCATAAAACACATTTTATTAAAATAAAGTTTGTCAATAAAGGTTTTGATTTTGTAAATATTGCCGGTATATTTAACAACCATTCTGTTAAAGAACAAATTCCTGGATATTTTGACAATACTGAGCTCCCTCTTATTTGTTATATTTACATTAAATCTACTCGAAAATTTGTGTTCAATTATAACCAATTGTGTAAAGATGTCAATATCAGTGAAAATACACCTACTTCATGTAATTGTATTAATTCCGCATACATTTATGGACCCATTTCCCATGTTATAACAGGAGATCTTAACATCGTTCAAGACCGAGAGTTAAAATCATTCCTCAGTAAACAGGTCGGGACCACTACCTTATATGGAAATGCATAAATTAGCATACTTATGTTCTCGCACATGTAATTGTTTATTTACATGTGACGCAATTTATTTTTACCCAGGTTTTTGACCAATCCACTAAATGAGTCACAGTGCATGATGGACTACTACGTGTTTACAATCAACCAAGAACACGTGTTATTTACTGAAATACAACACATTTTTCGTGCAATGCGGGATTCACAATTTCGCTTAGTTTTTCATTTTGAGTATCCTCATTTATAGTTCGTGATATAAAGTATAACTTCCATGCTCAGATTAACGAAGAGTTGTTTCTATGCGAAGAAAAAAGGGTTTGAATTACCCGATATATAGCCATTAACATGTTTGATGATGGCACAGATATTTCACGTATTTGTTCACCAGAAGCAACGAAACAACAGCAAAAAACACAATTACCCATGAGACAAACTTACTGGTGTAAAGTAAGCCGTCGAAAACAGCCGGTGCTGATATTCAAGAGTACAGCAATGTTCGTATAGATAATTAAAGGCAAATGTGGGATCCTTGAATTTTGTGTTCGTAAAAAAGGCGAAGAAATATTTACATACATGGCAGTGTTAACAAAATCTATAAGTATTTTTGTTGGTCACATTTCAGTATATGGGACTTCCAAACTGTTCCCTTTTTTATAAGGTAGTGAAGTCAGCAACTGTAGTTTCAGCTTGTTCGTTTTTTAACGGGCTCGGACATCTGCCAAACTGAATAAAACCATTACAGCTGATTTCTTAAACCTGCAAAGTAAAACTTTGGTTGGCTTGCTTGCTTTGTTTGTATAGTTGTTTATACAAGCTTTGAAAATAAGATTGACATCTTTAAACAATATATATATATAGGCATAGTTTAACTTGTATATTTTATATTTTGTACAATAAAAAAAAACAAACAAAAAAAACCAAAAAAAAAACAAAAACAAATAAAGCAAGCAAGCTAACCAAAGTTTTGCTCCACATACATTAGGAAATAAGCTGTAATGATTTTATCAATATGTATGTGCGACAAGGTGGAAAATTTTATATGTTTTGTGAAAATTGCAGCGTTGAATCTATAATAAAAAAGAAGATGTGGTATGATTGTCAATGAGACAGCTGTTCACAAGAGACCAAAATGACACAGAAAATAAAAAAAACATTTATAGATCACCGTACAACCTTCAACAATGAGCAAAGCCCATATCGCATAGTCAGCTATAAAAATCCCCGATATGACAATGTATAACCATTCAAACGAGAAAACTGACGGCCTTAATTATATATAAAAAAAATGAACGAAAAACAAATATGTAACACATAAACAAACGACAACCACCGAAATACAGGCACTGATACAAAATATTTTGTTTTGATGGGATAGATTTCTTGTCCTTTTATATATTTAATTGGGCCGTTTTTTGTTGTTGTTTTTTTTTATTGTTTGGATTGTTTTATCCAAGTAATTTTTGGGTCATTAATAGCTTATTTTCAGCATTGGACCTATGACTGCTTACTTTACTAAATTATGTCTTTGTTGGAAAGATGTCTCATTTGGCACTCATACCTCATCTTCTTTTTTCTATATACAAAGCACGTTTTAGAAAAGAAAATAATAGGTAATATGGCACCCACTATGATCCAGAGACTTTTAAAATTGGAGATATTTTACATATGTCAACAGGACAGCAGCCGAACGATAAAAACACCTCTGAGGTATATTTTGTGATAAAATTAGCAACAAACGGATATTATCGATGGATGAAACTATAAAAAATGTATTGAGCTATATATCGTACCCGCTCAGTGGCGGATCCAGGGGGGGGGGAGGGGCGGCGGGGGTTCCGGGGGATGGACCCCCTTTTTTGGACGATCAGTGCATTTGGATGGGGACATGTAGTTGGAACCCCTCCCCTTTTGTCCAGGGTTAGGACCCCCCTTTTTAAAATGACTGGACCCGCCCCTGCCGCTTTCATAACACTTCTTTTTAGCATACTGAATATTATGATGTTCTTACTATTAGTTCAGGTCCTGATAAAAAAAAATACACATTCAGTACAGAAAGAAGTGTTTCAATGAAAGTTTCGAGTTTTTCTAGGCAGATATGATTTTGCAATGACATTATACAAGTTTAAAAGAGCTCAAATGATTTTCTTACTGGACAGTGGTCACTTCATTGGATATTTCACTGTGTCATGTCGTGAAATTAATGCAGGTTCAATTCATAACAATGCACAAAACAGGTTCAACTACTTTTGCAAGGCGTAAAAGAAAGTCGAATCGTGAAGCCAATAAACAATATTTTTTTTAATCTGAGCATGCAAATTGAACATTACGTTATATATTTTACATTAAATATATTTGCAGAATAAAAACTTTGGTAATGAGAGTCCCAGACAATATATTAATTGACTGTTTTCCCACTTATTCCACGTGTTTTAAGTAGTAGTTTACTCGTAGTAGCCCACAATGCATTGTAGTTCATTGAGTCGATTGGTCAGTTTTTCAAGGCCATATTGGCCTTGTGTTTTGGAAATTACTATGCAAATATATCCTGACGTCAGAAAATCTAGAGTTCTCGACCTGGTAAAGGACCTAAATATCGTCCCCCTTCAGTTATTAATTGGAACGAGTGTCGTAATATCATCCACGACTCACTCCGTAATTACTGTTTGAAATGGATAAAACGGGAAAAAGCTGAAAAAAATCATTGGACTCTTTGAACATAGTTGATATACGTATTCAACATTTTAAAGAACATTTTATTATTAACAATAACCACAATAAACCTATTTCTCGTATCAAACATAAACTAAAAGAACTAGCCAAGGAATTTGTTTTTGTCCCGGCCGATAAAGCTGCTAATAATATTATTATTGTTTGACGTAAATTTTACATTGAGGTTCTAAAAAAAGAAATTAACAATTCACCAACATTCCAACTGACTCCATTTTCAGAAAACGACATCTGTAACAAACATAAACTTTTAGCTTCCGCTTTACAAGCAGAACCAAATACAATGAAAGTCCCAACTATGTATTGGTTACCGAAGCTCCACAAAACACCTTACAAATATAGATTTATTTCGTCTTCAAGCCATTGTTCCACAACTAAATTGTCTCTTCTTCTTACCAGTACACTTGGTACAATATAAAAACCTGATAATAAATTGTTTAAGTAAGGCTTTCGAAAATAGTGGAATTAATTACTTTTGGAGTTTCAAGAACTCGTTTGAGCACTTGATAAATTGCATGCTTAAATTGGTGATTTTAAATCTGTTCAAAGTTTTGATGGTATTTTTTTTTATAATACGACTGTGTCAATTAATTTGTCAACAACAATATTGGACTTCAAATTACTTGTGTTGCTCAGTCTTACTTTTTCTGTTGTTTTTTTTTTTTGGCACTATCGTTTGTCTAATTCTTTTTAAGCCATGACGTTGTCGGTTTATATGTTCGACTTTGGGGTTTTAATGTCCCTGTCGTGCAAGGATACTTTTTTCTTGCACAGATCAGAGACATATAATACAATATGTCTCTGCACAGATGTAACATACTAAAATTTGAAAAACTATTTCAGTTAAAATTTAAAAAATAAGTTGAAAAAGCTTTGCAAATTCATCAGGGTTATAACTTTTCAAGTGAGTCTTCCTGGTTAATCACCACTCTTCGCTTCTATACTGTTTATTTTATTTATTTTATATTTTCATCTCATCTTGTCATGTGTGTTTGTGTTATGTTATATAACTTTTGATGCACTTCTTTGTACCATTGTAATTTTATGGTGTTTGAGAAATAAAGAATATTGAATCTTGCTTTCGCCTATCTTTTAAATTTTAAATTAAACAATTACAGTTAAGTTTCAAATACAGAGTAATAAAGTTAATGTAAATGTACATCTCATACAAATCACGTGTACAGAGAAGTCTTGATTAACAAACAAAGGAAAGTTTTTACGGCTTGTGATGAGTTTATTATTAATCCCTGAAAGTTTTGATCCGTGTACAAACACCGTTAAAATGTCTCTAATCAGTTGCGTAGGGTTTCACCGCAGGTCATTTTGATTTTCTTCTTGTTTAGGAATATGATCTGATCAACAATTTCAAACAAAAAAATGTTTGACTTACTAGTTTTTATTCCAAGTAGCGCAGATGAAAACCTTCCATTGGAAGGAAAGGATGTGACTGGCACTACTATAACAAATAGTAGCCTCAGAATTAACATTTTTATGTTGTTAATTGATTTTATTTAGTATAACAAAGTGGATATTTAAATGGAATTAAAGCTACTGGAAATTTGAAGAGAAATATCAAGATGTATAACAGGCAAACGAGTATCCGAGTACTAAAACTGTACTCGAGTACTCGGCCTTCCGAGCGAGTACCCGAGTACTCGAGTACTCGTTGCCATCTTTACAATTTATGTAAAAAAAAACTGTTTAAACGGATTGAAATAACATTATGGCGACTAGCCACAAATGCTGAATAAAGAATAAGTTCACACCTGTTTGCTGTTTGGCGGTAACCGTATTGCACAATTACAAATGAAACTTGCAGAATAATAATGGGTCATTCAATGCCGAATTATATACGTAGGCCACACAAATTTAATTTTTTGTTTTACGGATTTTTTTACTTCAAAAATTGAGGCGAGCGAGCGATTTGAAAATGTTAATAAAAAAATTGAGGCAACGCTTGAAAAATAAAGGCGAGCGATTATATATTACTTGGTAAAACATAAATTAATAGGTTTTGATGATATTGTTCAAAGCAAGATGGTATAAAACTTGATTTACCAGTTGTACTTTGACATTGATTTGATTTATTGACTGCTGAAGTGTGTTTTTTTTCTGTTTACCAAGAAATAATTGAATAATTGTTTCAACTGCTTTACATTATCTCTATTGAATTGTCACATGTCATTCCTCCTTCACGCATACGACTTTTATCTAGCAACATGGCGTTTGTCTTGCAAGAAGTAGGAACTGCTCATCGTAACAGAATACATGTGTTCACCTCCAGCCTTTTGGGGTTTGAGCTGTCCGTTGTGTAAATTTTAGTGTTTTGTGTTATATGTTGGCTGTCTGTGTCGTTTTAGTGTTCCCAATTTTGTTCTTTGTCTTTTTGGCACTTTGTATATAAATAAGATGCGGTATGAGTCCCAGAGACACTTCTCAATCCAAGTCACAATCAGGATTGGAACAACCCTTCAATGTAATATAAAATATCACTTTTATAAGGAGTACATTTATATTATTTAAAGAACCTTTTCCCAAAGAACTATACATTTATCTGGAATTATATGGTCAACACATGACCAAGAATTTTGTAATATTCCTTGACTTTAATATATCTTCTGTTTTAACGATTTGTAAGGGTTCGACGGAACCCAGTGTCTCGCCTAATTTTGCTGTTAATGGCAGGCTCAACAAAAATGACGGAAAAAATCAATAAAAATATTCCTCTCGATACTATATTTTGATTGTAACAAGCTTCTGTCCAAGTTTGGTAAAAATCCAGAATATTTTATGAATCTAATAATTTAAATTTTTTTGAAAACTGCAGACTGTAACTGAAAGAAAAAAAAAGTCCATATAAGTAAAATACAGAAAAACAGTTACAAAATTTTAACAAATTTTCTTACTAGACACTCGCTTTTGGTCATAGACAAGCTTCTGTCCCAGTAAGTTTTGTATACATCCAGGATAGTTTAATAGTTAAGATTTAAAAAAAAATTAACCATAGAGTGAATGTAATGAATCCTAGCGAAAAAACTTTACTAAAATACTTTTTTTTTTTTAACAAAATTTACTTCTGGATACTATCTTATGAAAATGATCATAAACAAGCGTCTGTCTAATTTCGGTACAAATCCATGATAATTTAAAAAAGATATTTAAATTTTAAAAACTTTAAGTATATTTATAACTAAAATACGGAAACACAGGAATTATTTTTTTTCAAAATTTACTTCTTGATACTATATTATGATCATAAACAAGCTTCTGTCTTAGTTTAATAGAAATCTAGGATAGTTTAAGAAAGTTTTTAAGATTTCAAAAACTTATATAAATACAAACGGCGAAATAAATACCTATGAAATACACCGACAAACGGCAACTACTGAACATTAGACACCTGACTCAGGAAAGGTTCATGAACATGCAGCGGATAGGGAAATTTGGTTCTGCCCCAAAAAAGCAATATTGCAGTTGAAAGTTCTTGGTACATTATTCTAACAACAAAAATCGGCGCAGAAATAGACACGATTACTTTTCCGGATGTGGGAAGCGAGAATATTTAAAAAAAATCCGTTTAGAAAAAAATATGTGCGGGTGGGTTCGTCGAACAAGAAATTAAATTGGTGTGGTCGTTTATGTATAGGACAAAAGCTGATTGAAAATATCTGATATTTTCGACGAATCGACGGTTTTCCACAAGTAGATTGGACAAATTTCGCATAAATACGCATTCATTCAAATAGACGAAATATGATAAAGATATATATTATAGCGAGTTGATGATGATTTGATGAAAAATATCTGTGTTTTTCTCAATTCATACATTTTGCTTGAATAAAACGGTCTCCAAGCAATAATCAAATACTACCATGCAGATACGTCTTCACAACAACGACTTTGGCTTAAAAATTAATGTGGGTTTTTTTTTTTTTATGTCTAAGTGCATTTTACAGGATCTGAGATACTAGTCAAACAATACAATTCATTGCATACTCTTTAAGAAATGCATATATAATTGAATCGTTGATTGAGTGGTAAATATTTCTGTGTACGTCCAGTCAATATGGGTAGACATTTAAAATGACTTATTTTTTTGACAATGGTGATGCTTTAAGGTTCATGTGGACCCTTTGGTTGAAATTTTTCATTTTCGCCTCTGCATACAGACACACCTGTGCATCTGGAAAAGTTTAAAGGCATATATATAGCATGCCCTAGATTCATAAAATTCAAATGCATTCACAATTTGTATATTTTGGAAAATTCAAAACTTCACAGGTTTTTGCAATGCACTTTTTTGACCCTGCAGAAGATGACAAAATAAATAAACAGATGAATTTCACTTGATATGGTCCACACAGGTACACAGTCTAAATCACCAATTATTGTCAGGTATCTATTGTCCATCTATTGCCCATTCGAATCAATACAGCTCACTTCAATTATTACCTGTGGGGAAGTTCTCAAACCTCTTTCCCGACTTAGTTTATGTTTGCTCATTCTGGAGGAATTTAAAAAAGTGTACTGCAAAATCCTTTTAGAAGAATGGAACGACTCAAACTAATTTCTTTTACAATTGTTGTAAAAACACATTTCACTTGTTTATATTATTTGGTGTCAGGGGTATAGACAAAAATGACAGAATTTTCTTCTTCAAAAATGAAGATTTTACTATGCTTTTATAAAAAAAATCATAAAAAGTATGGGACACCGCGCTATTTTCAAAGTACGATTCCTTTAAAATTGCCATTGTTTGCTTAGATTGTTCTTTAAAAAAAACACATTTTTGTGCATACAAAGAAATCTATGAGACAGAATTTTGAATTAAAATATGTTAGGTTTTATAATATATTTAGGAAAAGAAAAAGAAAAAATGGTGTCACCTTACTTGTTTTCTTGCCACAAGTAAAAAATGAAAATTTTTCCTAAATGTCCAGTATAAATTTTGTACTAAGAGTTATCTCCCCTTATTTGGCTTATTTGAAAAATTGATTATAAAAATACAAATATTTGGTATTTGTTAAAACATTTTCGATAATGCAATGAATCACATTGTATTCCTTATATACATAAACAGTGTCACCGATACATGCAAATCTGTCTCCAAATTTGGACAAATAACTAGAACGATTATGTACTGTGATTGTACAATTCAAGATGGTGGTGTGCCATGGAACTACATGCAAACCTACAAATCATTTTAATATGAGGTGCTTCATTCGCTCTGTGAATAAACCCATGCTCTAAATCCAATAAAATGTGTTTGCACATGCTTATATTGACTACTTAAGGTGGTTCCTAACACTACAGGGAGATAACTCTGTAAAATCAGCTAAACGTTTTAATTACGTTGTGTTTTAAAGGGAATAATAAGCTTCTGAAAGATCAAAATTAGAGTTTGTCAAACTGCTATATAGCCAGTGTAATTTTTCTGACAAAACAGTTGGTTCAAAATTTTTGAAATTTTTATATTTTTGTTAAAGGGTCAAAGTAAATACTTTGCCAAAATTTTATCAAAATTAAACGAGCCAAATTAATTTTAGTGAAAGTGTTAGGTACCACCTTAACTGCAGAATAATGAATTTTATCAAATTGGCATGCATTTAATATTTCTTTAACCTAAAATCAATTCCAAACTCTTAAATGATGCACATGTTGTTACTAATTCATTTACTATTTCTGTATCGTGTTGCAATAGGAAGTTTACATATAAGACCTAAATACGACATCCATTCATGCTGGCTGTTCGAAATCCTCCCTCTGAAAAATCACAATTGCTTTTTTACAAACAAAAGGGAGTTTCATGGAAAAGCCTACAAAAACCCTCACTATCGCTTGGGTACAAATAATCACGAATATAATGCCTACCCATGTTAAAACTACAATAAATTATAGCTTGCATAAATTATTTCTTAGTATTATTATAAATTACGTTTAAAACCTTATTTTGATAGGCTAATACGAGGGTGTTAATTTAGTCTATCAAATGGCTGAGAGGGTGACAATTTTTTTTAATTGTTACCTTCTCGTTTTGACCAATCAAAAATCGATAAAATAAATACATTGATTAAGTTCTACGTTTTTTTGGCTCAGAATTTATTATTTAACTGACAAAATAGAAATAAAACATCTTGCTTAACTTTTACTGTTTTTTATATTATCCGTAACGTGGTTATGTACATGACGTCATAGAAAATACTTTTAAAGTACAATTAATCTGTAAAAGACAATAATTAAAGGACATTCAGTATAATAAATTAAATAACATATAGCTGAGAGGGTGATAGAGCAGATTACTACCCCTCGAAAAATCATTGTCAACCTGATCATTCAATCGCGTAGTGAAATTAACTATATTTGGATTCTTATAAATTCTATATATAACTTTTGAACTAGTTTAAATCTCGGTCTATTTCTTAAATTTATTCTTACATACTTTTGATTTTTTAACCCTGTATGCTAACATTCCCAGGAAAATTTTAAAATTGTTTGTACGCACATTGAACGACAAATTTATGTGACGTATAAAATTTTCTGACGTCAGACACTCAAATCAATAAATGTGTTCGTAGATAGTAGATGTTTTTGTGTTCTGTTAAATTGTTCCTTTTAAAATTGTTAAACGATGATGACTGATGTACCCATATTTTGACTATTATATTTATTGTGTCTGTTTATTTAACGCATCAATGTAAAAATATCGGAAATTGATGAGACTGTCATTAAAGTGAGAGGGTTAGCGCTATAGAACCAGGTTTAATCCACCATTTTCTACATTTGAAATTGCCTGTACCAAGTCAGGAATATGACAGTTCTTGTCCATTCGTTTTTGATGCGTTTTGTTATTTGATTTTGCCATGTGATTATGGACTTTCCCAATTGATCTTCCTCTAAGTTCAGTATTTTTGTGATTTTACTTTTGGCTTCGTCGCGGTTGACAATGTTTTCTTTTTTTTCCAATTTTTAACTCAAAAACAAAAACACAATAAACAACAATTGAAAATGTGTTTTTCCATATTGCAGTATAATGAAATTGTAAATTATAAAGAAAAAGCTTGGCATTTCCGCGTTTTTAATGTAAAGGAAATTGGTCATAGTTCATTTATTTCTATGTGAAACACCAGTTGTCTTTCCCTATTAATTATGTTTCTATATGTATATAAGTTTCTCCATAGTTGGAGCACCATGTATTACTTAAAACACCCCTAAATTTGGTATAGTCTTGATTTTCACCCCTTCACGTATAATGGTCCGTTACATATGGTTCCATATGGTAGTAATTAAGCCAGCTCAAGACAGAGAATCTTTGTCAGTTATATGTGAAGTGATAACATCAGGGATTATTTTCCAACTGGTAAGTAGAGTGAATTTAGTAATTAAGGATTTGTGCAAGTGTTATTGTGTCATTGTGTTATTGTGGTTAGTTGCAGACTAACAAGGTGATACTACATATTGGTGAACGTTGTAAATCAACGTTGTATATATGTAATTTTGTGTTCATAAGTTTTGTGTTATACTTACTTGATGCATGTTGCAAAGTAATCTGTTGGTGACATTGTGTAATAAAGGGCCCTATGCATGTTGCATAGTAATCTGTTAGTGACATTGTGGATAAATCGGTCTGATACATGTTGCATTGTGATTGCATAGTGACATTGTGTGTATATATTCTGTTATGAAACTTTGTTTTTATGCATAGTGAATGAGGTACTTTACCTTGCATTTTGATTTATGTGCATTGTACTGTGTATTTATTTTTCGTTGTGAATCCATTTATTGATGTGTTGATTGTTTTGAATAGGACATCTGGTTGTGGTGAAAAATTGAGTTTAACAGTTGAAATCCTGATTTAATCAGATACGGATCCATTGTTCGCCCGGTTACACGTTACAAATTTGGTGGCAGCGGTGGAATTTCATGTGTTTAGTTCGTTACTGTAATTTCATGTATGATTTTACCAGTTGTAATATTTCAAAGTTATTTGTTTGATGCTTGAGTTGTCCAAGTATAGTACATTTCTTTTTAAGTGAGAAGGAACATTAAGTTAGTTGAAAATGAAAAGACAGAAAATCTGTTTGATTCGGAAATTGCAGTTTTAACAAGTGAAATTGAAAAATTAGAATTAAACACAGATTAAGGCATGCACCGCTGAATCTTGATCATATAAATTTATCTACGTTGAAAAGTGTAAATGATTCTAGAGATACACTTTGTGCTGATTTCAGTAACGATAAAAGTTAAGTAACCAGAAATTCTGTTTAGTTTAGGGACATAGGAGCACTTTTCTGAAAACATGTCTGTTCAAAGTGAACATTTTCTTGACAAAGATACTCTGCTTTTTAGACATACAACTGGGCAAATTGAAAATTGTAGAGTAGATGATAAGATGTATCATATTTGTATATAAACAGTTGTGTATTGTATATAGTGTACATAGAGTTAAATGTGAGTCCATCGGATGGGGATGTTAAATCCGAGGCCCCATGTACAGGAAAATTTCACGCCCTGTGCATGTAAATGACCCCTACTGCAGATGTCGTTAAAAGTAGGCTCTTTGGGGCCGCTGCAGAGGCAAAATTTGTTAAGAGACCTTTTAAATTTATTCTTTGGCAGTGACGCTCAAAATTACACACGCTAATAGAAAAGGTTAATATTAGTGACAGGAATATTTTGAAGTAGGAAGTTTTATTCGGACAAAAAGAGAAATACTAGGAATAGTGCTTGTGCATAAGAAGAAAGTTCAATATGTTTCATATAGCTGACTGGAATTTGGACATATAAGTAGACTTTTTATCTACGGGTTGTGCCTTGTAATGTCATCAGTTTAGACCTGATGGACAAAAGGGTAGCTTGA
Organism: Mytilus edulis; assembly: GCF_963676685.1. Classification (NCBI taxonomy): domain Eukaryota; kingdom Metazoa; phylum Mollusca; class Bivalvia; order Mytilida; family Mytilidae; genus Mytilus; species Mytilus edulis. The sequence goes on from NC_092349.1 coordinate 3,378,818, forward strand.
CATTATTGTCGGATATAATGGTGCCTGACGTTGTGGTCAGAATATATGTCCAATGGAAATAGTGCATGCACTATGGTAGAGTTTGGGTAGGAAATATGACCACTTTGATAGATGATTTATCAGCATGTTAGATGTATTCAAAGAGTCATGCGAGGACGCATGATTTTTGAGGCGTGGGTAGTGTAACGGAAATTGATCATAGTTCATTTATTTTTATGTGAAACACCATTTGTCTTTCCCTATTAATTGTGTTTCTATATGAATATAAGTTTCTCCATAGTTGAAGCACCATGTATTACTTACAACACCCCTACATTTGGTATAATCTTGATTTTCACCCCTTCACGTATAATGGACCGTTCCATATGGTAGTATATTAGCCAGCTCAAGACAGAGAAACTTTGTCCCTTAGTATTAATTTTTCAATCCATACCAGTCACGTCTCAGTCATTACAGCTGAACGGACGTGCTGGGCCAGCTCTCCTTTACCCGCTATCTTCGATGAGGATTTACAGTTAGATGATCAACGACATACTACTTAAGATGACAGAAACCTATCCATGCCGTACATATAGACGTAGTAGTTGGCGTACATGCGTTAACATGCACTCCAAAACCATTGTATCATGGGGAGTGTTATGCCGATTAACGTCCGAGGGCTGTATCCTAGGCTGTTGGATGATACGACCTTCATTTCACTGCCTCACGGCTTTGGTCCTGATAACGCTTCCTGTCATCTTTAGAACTACGTCCACGATTCGTCTACCAGTACTCCATCATCGAGGCTAGAGGGCTGCCAAGCTGACCAAACTGGCCCTGAAAGCAGCCGTTAGTGAAGAAATAACATCAAAATTGTAAACAAAGAAAAATCTACTCACCAAAACCAAGATGGCGGCCTACATATTGCGACCTCCACTACTTGTTCCTGACCCACGGCATCAAAATATTTTAAAGCTCACCAAACGCCTTCGGGCACCGAGCCGACCGTGCGAGGGCTGAAAAGCCAATCAAGGTCGCTAAACACTTCTATATATGAAACTTTGTCAGTTATATGTGGACCGTTGAAGTGATACCATCAGGATTATTTTCCAACTGGTAAGTAGCGTGAATTTAGTAATTCCAAAGGATATATATAAATAGTGTTCGGATTTATATGTGGATATTGCAATAGTGATTGTGATACAATGTATGAAGTGAAACTTATATATATTATAAGTTTGTTATTGTATTAGCGAGAATACAAGGTGTATACTTGCTGGTGTTGCAAGTTGTTATATTGTGGAAATGTATTAGTGAAAGTGCACTGTGTTAAACCTTACCAGTTTGGATAATATTCATTGTGTAGGAACTAAAAGAGATAGTTAGTGCGTGAGTTGAGCTGTGTTTATATATATATATTCCTTGTGCATTGACGGATTTGTGCATGTGTAATTGTGTCATTGTGTTATTGTGGTTAGTTGCAGACTAACAATGTGATACTACATATTGGTGGACGTTGTAGATCGAAGTTGTATATATATGTGATTATGTGTTCATACGTTTTGTGTGATACTTACTTGATGCATGTTGCAAAGTAATCTGTTGGTGACATTGTGTAATAAAGGGCCGTATGCATGTTGCATAGTGATTGCATAGTAACATTGTGTATATATGTTCTGTTATGAAACATTGTGTTTATGCATATATCCCATCGAACTACAGATAAAGGATACTACAGATACAGTAATGTCGGCCTCATATCTTAACTTGCATCTAGAAATTGACAATGTGGGTCGGTTGAAAACAAAACTTTACGACAAAAGAGATGATTTCAGCTTTCTAATTGTGAATTTTCCATTTCTAGTTAGCAACATTCCAGCAGCACCTGCATACGGGGTATATATCTCCCAATTGAAACGATATTCCCGTGCTTGCATTTCCTATAAAGATTTTCTTGATAGAGGGTTGCTTCTTACAAGGAAGCTTTTAAACCAAGAGTTCCAAATGGTGAAGTTGAAATCATCCCTTCGTAAATTTTACGGACGTCATCACGAGTTGGTTGACTGTTACGGAATAACCGTTTCACAGATGGTATCGGATATGTTCCTTACGTCGCAACTACAATCCCCGTCCCTTTCATGAATGTGACCTACCGAATTAGACTATTTACCGAATTTGTTATCACATAAGCAACACGACAGATGCCACATGTGGAGCAGGATCTGCTTACCCTTCCGGAGCACCTGTTTATTCTTTAGTTTTCTATGTTGTGTCATGTGTACTATTGTTTGTTTGTCTTTTTTTTTTAGCCATGGCGTTGTCAGTTTATTTTAGATTTATGAGTTTGACTGTCCCTTTGGTATATTTTGTCCCTCTTGCATAGTAATCTGTTAGTGACATTGTGGATAAATCGGTCTGATACATGTTGCATAGTGATTGCATAGTGACATTGTGTATATATGTTCTGTTATGAAACATTGTGTTTATGCATAGTCAATGAGGTACTTTACCTTGCATTTTGATTTATGTGCAATGTGCTGTGTATATATTTTTCGTTGTGAATCCATTTATTGATGTGTTGATTGTTTTGAATAGGACAATTGTGGTGAAAAATTGAGTTTAACACTTGAAATCCTGATTTATTCAGATACGGATCCATTTATCGCCAGGTTACACGTTACACTAAGTATCATCCTTGTATCGTTAATATGTCAAGTCAATACACTATTATTGTCAATTTTCAACATCTTGATCCTACATGTATTTTTTTCCTTACAATTTTCATTGAGCACGACATAGATATGCAGTACATTGTGATTCCCCTTTATTTTATGCTCAAGTGACTTTAGATGTACTTTTTTTTGATTTTGTGGATGTGAAATTCATAAAAGAAATAAAGCATTTTTACATTTTAATTTTAGACCTCTAAATTGACAATAAGAAAATAATTTAGGAAAATTAGCAAATAATACAGACAAAAACTGACGACAACCAATGAACAAGAGGCGCCTGACTTAAAGTTGCGGGTTTAAACATGTATGAAAGCTCTCAACCTTCCCCTAACATCGGACAGTGGTGTTACAGCACAACATAATATGTTTAACCTATTACCCATGATAAGTGAGAAATGCACATACCAAAAAAACCAATAAGTGTTTCAGCAGTAGCTGAACAATAGAAATGAGTTCTATGACAATGAACATATGAAACCTAGTAATATAAGGCATTGTTACTCAAAATTTGAAGAATCCCATAAACAAAAGGAAAAACACAGGTACTATTAAAGGGTGGTTGTACTTTTATTGTCACAGATGAATGTTAAACAACTGTTTATCTTTTTTCAAATATATATTTGTAGGCTTTAAGTCGATTGGGTGGTCCTGCAATACATCAAGAGTGCCAAGAGTTGAAAGTGAAAGTTTTAGATCAGTCACATCAGGGAGACATGCTGGAAATTCAACAGTCAATGAAAGACATCAAAGAATTAGGAAAAAAAATTGAGAGTTCGCAGACTGACAATTTGGAAAAATTCAAAAAAAAAGTGGAGAAGTTACAAAGTACTTTACCGACAAAACGTTCAAAAGTTGAAATACAACCGAACGTGGGAGGTACGTGTATATAATACTCAGATATATGAGATGTGAAGCAATAACTTAGAGGTTATACAAGGGGATATATTTCCAAAATCTGTATATTTCTAATATTCCAAAAGATGACCCTTTTTATAAATAATAAGAGTTCTATGACATCATCATAAATATTCATTTAAAACTCAAGAACATAAGACCGTACCTTGACCTATAATGGTTTACGTTTATGACTTTGATGGAGAGTTGTCTCATTCGCATAGTCGCTAATTTTGCTATTATATACTACTTTTAAAACGGCTTTTATGGGAGATTCATCAAATCTTACTCCCTATGGTGCTAACTCAATGGTGCAAAATCAATAAATATTGTCTCATTTTTGAGAATTATGCCTCGATCTTGACATAAACGGTTATCTCAGTACCAGTGTCTATGACAAACAAGACGATTTTATTTTCGAAATTATTAAATTTCCCAAATCTTATACTAATTTCACCTGCATATAGAATATACATTTTCCAGCTAATTCGGCATTCAATAGCTTGAAACTGCTACTCAGACTTTATAAAAAGTCAAAGTGTCTCCGCAGAAAGTTTATGAGCAAATGTTATGTCAAAGAACGTCTGGTAATTTTTCTAAAATAAAGTTCATTGGAAGATACCGTTACCTTGTTGATAAATATTCTGAAACCAGAAGAAACAATAGGACAAGTAGATTTTGATACGCAAGATGTCGCTTAGATATTTGGTATATGACATCAACGGTTTATATGCTTTTCACACTTACACCGTTAAACCGAACACTCTTGCTAATAAGAGTTATCACCCCGAAAGCTGTTTACTTGTTATCTTTACTTCTTCACAATATTAAAATAAACCAAAGAAATATGTTTCCACAATGCTCTTTGTGTCTCCGGGATGTTAAAAAATATTTTTTCCAAAGCGATCCTGAGACTCCATATGTAAATTATGTCACCATATGTACAAACATGAGTGATATATATTTGCTACTGATAAACCATAAGTAAAAGAGACATAGGATCCACAAATACGAAAACGTAAACCGGTTAAAGGTCAAGACCAGGTTTTAAATTTTGATTCTGAATTTTCATAAAAAACGTAAAAAAGTTATCAAGGTACCAGGCTTAGAATTTCATACACCATACGCGTAAAAGGTATCCACATTTGTTTTTTAATATTAAATATAATTTACTATGTGTCGCAACCCATATACTTCGGGTGAAAGGGTACATTTTCTGATTAGCCTTATGTTGTTACAACTAATAAACCGTATATAGGATAGACCTAGGATCTTCTAATTTGAGGTCCTTCAAGTCCAGGTCAACCAGATACGGATTGTGTTGAAATTGGTGGAGCATGTGTACATCACGGGTGTAGAATTTCTGTCTTTTATTCGTAATGCTCAGAATGTAACATTTATTTGCATAAAAGCGCATATCCTGGTTTTGGCTTATTTTTCTGCGCTAACCAGACTTTTTGTAGCAGAGTGTAGTCAAGTTTTTAGGTTTCTGTATATCAGACTACCATCAGCAAAAAATGTTACGGATGATTGTAATACATGTCGTTGATATGGGTGCAAGACAACTCGAACCGTCTACAAAAAGATACGACAGAAGAGAACAGGACCGAGTGAGGTTCCGTATTAAGCTTTTTCATGAAGTCGTTTTAGATGTAAGAGATAAGCCAGATTATTGATAGTGATCCAGGATCTATCGTTTTTGGAATATTGTTATTATAAGTCCTTGTTCTATAGTTGTTTGGGGCAATCCTTGAAGATTCTGGTTTGAAGCTTTTTGAACAATTAACTTGTCGGAGCAGTTTTTCAACATCTTCATGTTTTATTTCGAGGATGGTATTGAGCTCTCTATGTATTTTGATGGTATAGGCAGTCTTTTGTTGCTGTCTCTTGTGAATACTGATTTGAAATGTTGTATCAGTAGTATTGCCTTCCTTTTTCTGTCATTCACTAAATGGCCATTAATACACCTAGGCCAGTGATTTGTGAAGTGTTTAATCTATATTTCTTTGTGACATGTAGAATGAGCCTATCGTGCATTCCTTTTAGTCTTTCGTTTGTACTTTTACCACTCAATCTCGCATTTTGTTACAAGTTCATTAATATTTTTCTGCTACAATGTCATTATTTACAACGATAAAAAAAACTCCTTCGCCTAATGTACCTGGTCGTTTCTGTAATATACATAGTTTTCCGGGCTAATCTCACTAGATTTTATTGCATCTTGTGTATGGTTTTGTCCTGGTTTCTCTCTATTGCGCTTATGTTCTGTGCCGCAGATGATGTTTGTATTGACATAGTTTTCTGCTGCTGCAAATTCAGAAGTACATTATGGTCTTTATGCTTCTACAATTCAGTGTAGCATTCTAAGATTCCGTGTTGTTGGTACGTTGAATGTATTACTGCTGATGGTTCTGTGTTTTTCTTACTGCTTTCTGTTGAAGAGTAGTTTGGGTTGTTGGCTCTAAGAGAACGGAAAGCCTTTGATGTGATGGACTCGAATGTACTGTTGTGGGTTAGAAGTTTTGATAATTAACGGTGTTGAGCTCATAGTTGTGGAAAGTGAAGTTGGAAACATTTACAGCATTACCATTGTACGTTTGATCTCTGTTCTAGATCATACTCTGTAAAAAAAAAAGTAAAATCACAAGAATGAACTCCGAAGAAAATACGGAATGTCCCTAATCAAATGGCAAAATTAAAAGCTCAAGCACCAAACGAATAGATAACAACTGTCATATTCCGTATTTGGGACAGGCGTTTTCTTTTCTAGAAACCTGGTTTTATAGATAGCTAAATCGGTCAATTGACAGTCGAATCAACTACCATTATATTGACAACGATGAGTAAACAAAACAAACAGACATAAAAGGTATAATCACTATGCAAACAAACAAATATTAACAAAAAATCCCCAAAAGACAAAAAGGCAAGGCACATTAGCAAAAATGAAAGATAATATAAAAAATCACAATAGCATAATAAAGGGATGTATAAGTACAGAGACACGTCATATGTATTAAAGAAACACAAAAGACATTTAGACCTTAGTCTTGCACATAAGCTAAAATAAACATCAAAAATTCAAAAATTATGATAGAACATTGACGGGATGTATAAATACAGAGTCACGTCATATGTATTGAAGAAACACAAACAGGCATATAGAAATGCACATAAGCAAAAATAAAAGACAAGAATACAATTATCATAGAACAATTATACAATGACAGAATGTACAGAATGTACAGAGTTACCAAAAATAGTCTAAACAGGAAAAGTAATTTTAAACAGACAAATAAAAGAATACAACACATTATTAAGGTGATAAACAACGTCAGGACCTAGAATCTATACTTCAAGAAAATTGTGTATTATTTGAGAAGTTGATACGAGACACTCTTTGGCATATCTTTGGTTCATTAACTTTCTGCTCAGACACTGGTGACGAAAATTCTTAGTAGGAACTAGAAGCTCTGTACTACCAAATATGTTGTCAATAAGAAACTCCAGAATTCAGATCACTTGTTCCTCTGTGTAGCATGTCAACATATTTGTTCACTGATAACAAAATATGCCGTATGGTATCTGAAAGTATTAAATGTATAGCGTATGCTTCAATTTTAATCTTGAAAAGCAATGAGGATTTTTTCTTTAAGAAGATTTCCAATTTCACATGGGGAATGGTTGTATACAGGGTTGATAAATCAAACGTTTTGATTTAACTAGTTTCAGATAAAGATCGAGATTTACTATTATCCAGAAGTTCTGTAGAGATTTTTAGTATCCACATATGGTTAATACCCCTACACGAGTAAATAGTTTCACAGTATTTCTGAAGACCGTAATTCTATGCATGATTTGTGGTTCCAGAAATTCGAGTAGGAAACAAAACTAAATGGTATTATATCTGTACAATTGAAGGATTGGACAGCTAGAGTGGGTTAATCTGTTATACATGCAACTATATATTTATAACTTCGTGTAATAGTACATAAGTATTCTGGAAAAACAAAATGGCAGATGGAATTCGCTCACAGTTTATATGCCTGTTTTATGGGTTGAACCTAGAATTATTTACTTCGTTGACAAACATTTTGGAACTACCAAATGAACTGAAAGCAGTTCAATGTAGTTAGATGGAAAATCACCGCCAGGTTTCATTGCAGCTGACTTAGATCAAGGCAAAGGAACCATATACTTCATCTATGGCTCTTGGGCTGATATTAGACCTAGGGCTGATAATACATGCGATATGAAAAATGCCATGTAATAATCTGGAAGTATTAGCATTGGCACATCTCATTTACATTTTGACGTTGAATATTTGCATAACTTGTGTAAGATGTTAGAGTATTGCTTTTTTGATTTCAACACTTACATAATCAAAATTACTAAAAGGCGAGACATATATCTCTGTGATATCAGTTTATTTATTATTCAAGTCATCTACTTCGATCAATCCAGTAGAATTTTATTTTCTGAGAGGAGTAGGTAGCTGATATTTCATTTGAGTGAGTAAAGGGAATTCTTTCATATTTTTTTTTCTTCATAGAAATGCTTTTTAGAAAGTAAATAAAACAATATTGAAAAAAACAGTATTCAGTTGCCAATGGAAAACAACCTTTCTTGACTAGAATAATTGTCATACAATTGTAATACAATTGTACTGAAACTTGTCTTCAATGAATATTCTATAAGTGTATCTTTTATTTGATCCTTTAATTCGTAAAATTGCCAAATTGCAGAAAAATACAAGAATGGTATTATAGATAATGAATTTGAATAATTAAATAAACCTAAACATATATATATATACTAGTTCATTGAAAATGAACGCCATACTAAACTCCAAATTGTACACAAGAAACTAAAATTAAAAATAATACAAAACTGACAAAGGCCAGAGGCTCCTGACTTGGGACTCGGGGTTAAACAGGTTGATGAGATCTCAACCCTCCTCCTATACCTCTAGCCAATGTAGTAAAGTAAACGCATAACAATTCGCACATTAAAGTTCAGTTCAAGATAAGTCCGAGTCTGATGTCATCAGATGTAACCGACAAAAAAAAAATGACAATAATACATAAATAACAACAGACTACTAGCAGTTAACTGATATGACAGCTCCAGACTTCAATGAAACTGATTGAAAGATTATGTCTTCATCATATGAATATCAGGCACAATCCTTCCCGTTAGGGGTTAAGTATCATATCATCATAACATATATAAGAAGAACATACCCCGTGTCATGCCAACAACTTGTTTTTAAATTAATGGTTTAGTTCCGATGCAAAGACCCTATAAGTGAATCAATAATAACGCCAAAATATGCAATCTTGTATGACCTGACAACAGTATCGTAACTATATCCCTTCTTAATAAGTCTATTTAAATGTTTTGTTAGCTTCTGAGGTGAATATTGACATTTTTGTGCTTTATAAACAATATTTCCATACAAAATTGGATGTGAAGTACCTGAACGTATAAGAAGTCTGCATGTTGAGCTAGATTTACGAACGATGTACTTATACCGATGATTAAATTAATAAAATTGTGATATCGAAAACCCTGCTTTAATAATTTTTCAGTAATACATAAATTTCTCTAGTTGAAATCTAAAACGTTGTTACATACACGAGCGAATCGTATAAGTTCAGATATATAAACACCGTAAGATGGTGACAAGGAAACGTCACCATCTAAAAATGGATAATTAACGATAGGAAATGAAAAATCATCTCTTTCATCATACATTTTAGTATTAAGCTTTCCGTTAATGATATAGATATCAAGATTGAGGAAAGGGTAGTGCTCATTGTTAGTATTGGCTTTATTTAAAGTCAGTTCAACAAGATAAATTTCTTTAGTATACATACTGAGGTCGTCATTAATGAGAGCCAAAATATCATCCAAATATCTAAAAGTATTATTAAATTTGTTTATCAGCTGTTGTTTCTATGGGTCTTTTTGCTGATTTTTGTCATAAATTGTAACTCATAGCAATACAAAAACAGGTCTGCAATAAGTGGTGCACAGTTAGTCCCCATTGGAATTCCGATAAGCTGACGATATACGGAATCTCCAAAGCGAACAAAAATGTTATCTAGTAAAAATTCAAGGGCAGATATTGTTACGGCCAGAAATCGCCTTAAAATTGTAGCCAACAAAAGACACAAATCTTTTAAAACTAGTAAAATTTAACAATATTTATTATACAAAAGTTTGCAAGAAGTATTACACAATTATTACTGTCAACTTAACTGTCAAAATATGAGTCCAATCTTTTATCTTTGTTTGTATCCGGAAATCTTCTCGGAATCCAATCTGAATATTCCGTTCACTACTAAGGTCACAATCCAGTATGATTTTGTTGGTAGAATTAAAGTGTCAATCCAAATGCTGTGAATACTAAAGTCTATAGGTGTGTAAGTCTAAGTCTGAGAGTTTAACTTTAGTGTCTGTATATATATATGGTTGTCACGGAAAATTCTAGAACACCCTAGAATGGAATGTCCTAGAAAGTTACAACGGAAGTTTCTAGTAAAATGTAGAAGTTAATATAACGCATCTTTTATTAGGATTATTCTTGAATCATTATGTAAGTCAAATGGAAAGTTCCAATCATTCTGTGATTGTTCCAGTGATTTCTAAACTGCACAGTTCTAAGATTATTCTGAAAACAACTATCAGGCCACACAACACAAATCAGGCCAACATAAATAAATACAATAATTACAATATCATAACACCTCCCCCCTTAAAAGAAGTTTTAGTGTAACAAAAACTTATCATGAATAATATGAACAAAATTACATAGTGTTTTAATAAGATCTAGATAAAGCATCTCCTATTACATTATCTTTACCCTTAATATGTTTTAAAATTACATCACATTTTTGTAACAACAAACTCCACCTAGTTAACCTCTGATTCTTGTTTCTCATTTTATGTATGAAGGTGAGAGGATTATGATCAGTACAAACAAGAATAGGATATACCATGGGATTTAAATATACATCAAAATGTCGAAGTGCTGACAATATTGCAAAAACTTTTTTGCAATAGTTGAATAATTTGTCTGATGTTTATCTAATTTCTTGGAAAAATATGATATAGTTTTCTCAACATTATCATCTGTATCTTGATATAAAACTGCTCCAATTATAACGCTTGCATCAACGGCAAGTTTAAATTGTTCTTCAAAGTATGGAGTAATCAGAACTGGACTATTAATTAAAAGTGATTTGCTATTTTCGAAAGCTTTTTGACAATATTCACTCCAGATAAATTTAGAATCTTTCCGTAAAAGATGAGTCAATGGTTGAAACAATAGTAGCAAAATTTGAACAGAATTTCCTGTAAAATCCAATCATGCCTAAATATCTCATAAGTTGCTTCCTATTTGTAGGAGGAGGAAATTTGAAAATAGCTTCCACTTTAGCCATAAAAGGTTTCACTTGACCATGGCCAACTGTATGCCCTAAATAATCAACAGTGGCCTGACAAAATTCAGTTTTACCAAGATTAACAATCAAATTTGATTGTGGCAATCTATCAAAAGTATCATACAAAATGTATGAAATGCTGTTCCCAGCTATCACTACATACAATTAGATCATCAATATAAGCATAACAACAGTCTAAATCTTTTATAACATTATTGATCATTCTTTGAAATGTAGCTGGAGCACTTTTCATGCCAAACGGCATTACAGTATATTGAAATAAGCCATCTGGTGTAACAAAAGCTGATACTTCACGAGCTCTCTGTGTCAATGGAACTTGCCAATAACCTTTCAACAAATCAAATTTGCTCACTAAGTTTGCTTGACCAATGTTGTCAATACAATCGTCTATCCTTGGAATCGGATAGGAATCAGATTTTGAGACTGAATTTACTTTTCTGAAATCAGTCACGCAACGAAAAGTTTTATCTGGTTTTGGCACAAGGAGACAAGGAGAGCTCCATTCACTGTTACTCGGCTCAATAATATCATCGTCAAGCATATATTTAATTACTTTTCTCATAGCTTCAAGTTTGAGTAGATTGAGCCGGTAAGGATGTTGCTTAATTGGAGAAGCATCTCCTACATCAACATCATGACAAACATCAGTGAGTTTGTTTGGCACATCTGGAAAAAGATTTTTAAAAGAAAATACCAAAGCTTTTATTTCTTCTCTACGATCAAAAGACAGATGTGCAAGTTTTGAATCTAAATTTGACAAAATTTCTGAATTTTTCAATCTAACTGTCTCTTCCATAGTTTTACAACTAAAAGTTGGTTCGATTGCATCTGGTTTGTCACGATTGTTCTCAAATTTAACCATGCCTAAAGTGGCAACTGGTTTACTCTCACATTCATTGGTACGCTCAAAATATGGTTTTAGGTGTAATACCACCATTGATTTTCCCCTATTAGTCTTTGTTAAATTGGCACTTTTAAAAAAAATGTACAGTATTTACCTTTATTTCAACCAAAGAAATACTTTGCATGAATAAAGTTTAATCCTGTCCAGTGCTACAGTGAAAATTTCACACTACATTTCATTGCATATAAGAAAGTAACCAGCACCGGAAGTAAACAACCCAATTTTTACACTATTATTTACTGGTTACCTGCTTTGGTAACTAGGTAACCTTAACTTTCCAAAATATTTTATAAGACCATCAAATAAACAAAGAATGATGCTTTCAGACACCCAACATACATGTTTATGACTCAGAAAAAATTAAGTGCATTGAAATGCAGGGTTAATTTTCTACAACTGTCAAATTCAAGGGAATATTTTTTTAGACCTACTTTCGTATGCAACCGGATGTGCCGTATCATGATTTGGTGGTATTACACCTAAAGAACACCTAAATGTCAAATAAACTTAATGTAATTTTTTTCCCTCCAATTGCAAGTTATTTCAAGCATAACTGCCAAGTTTTGTTTCAGTCAGATCTATAGTTTCAGAGAAAATCACTATGATGTAAGGTCATATCCTACGGCGATTTCAGTCTTATTTCTTCGAAAAATCCTTTTTTCAGTGTATCATTATAAAATGCAGTGTTGACTAATATCTGATCATATACTCATGATCTAAGCATTCAAACAATTAAATAGGATACAAAAGACAACTTTAAGATGATATACAATTTTATTGCACCTTTTAGAGTTCATTTGAAGGTCTGTTTTGGTCTGTTTTGGTCCATTTTCCTTCTTCCTTCTTTTTTCATCAAAATTTGATATCTTTTGCCTAAAAAATAAAGCAAATGTAATTATTTTCCCAGAAAAAATGAAAGAAATGTAATGTCAAATCAACAATTAAAGTGTTTTAGCTGAAAGAACTGTTTCTATAAATGTTAACAGTCTCCACCGAAGTTTCTATAAGCCCTTATGTGTAACTTGAGTTTTTGGTCTGTTCCCCGAGTATGACAAATAACGGTTCCCTTTCAGTCAATCATAATTGTTACTGATATCAAAATCATTTCATTTATTTATTGCAGTATATTTCTAATAGATTTACACCTGAAAAGTCCACTTTCTTGTATTTTACATTAAAAAATGAGGAGAAAGAGTAATAAAAAATACATCAAAATGGTTTTAAAAAGGGTTATGTCCCTTTGAATGCTGGTAAAAAAAAAATTGGTACGAATTATAAAATTTAAGTATGTGAGACTGGATTCTGATGTGTATAAATCCAAGGCAAGTGTTTAGATGATGTTTTGTCGGTGTAAAATACAGATGGCACAATGGCAAATTGTAAACTTTTGCGGCCAAAACAAAAATAAAACATGACATTAGTTGATACATACCTCAATGCTAAAGTGTCATCTGCAGACCAATTCACATATAAGATTTTTCAACAGAATGCTTGTCAGATTCATGGTTAACACTGAAATGAAAAATCACATGTTGTATAAACAAAACTGTAAAGGTGATTTAAAATTTGACACAGAGGCTCACGTAAAATGGGGATTAGCATGGCAAGCTATAAGAAAGGTCGCAATGTAATATATGTATGTTGATTCAAAAGTGTATTTCATAAATTAAATTATATCATATGAAGAAAAATAAGACTTCTCTTTAAAACCATTATTGTTTTACCATTTTAAATCAAACAGTCTTGGTAGGGTTTGTGTTTTCGACACCTTGTTGGGTGTGTACCACGACAAACTTGGCGGTCTTGGTTAATATGAGGCGGCTCGAAAGACAAGTGCTCAGGGTTAATGCATCTCTTCTGATGACACAGATGAGACACATCAAATTCCTCTGATAGGTCAAATTTCTCAGTGTGCAACATGTATGCAAATCTGTGACCATACAAGGTTCTTTTTTTTCTGTCCCAAGGAAACCTAACACTATACACTGAATACAGCCTTGTCTGTCCACCCATTTGACTTAGCAAACACCTGTAAACCCCCATTTCAAGGCAATTTTCCCTCAAACGTGCTTTCTGTGTCTCAATCCATTCCGAATAGTCCATTTTTACAACGTATGAACTAGTTTAGTAATAATTTTTAAAAATGAAAGTACAATAAGGTCACCAGTGCACGTGTAGTTTCCCTAAATAGGTGTAATACCACCATTGATTTTCCCCTATTAGTCTTTGTTAAATTGGCACTTTTAAAAAAAATGTACAGTATTTACCTTTATTTCAACCAAAGAAATACTTTGCATGAATAAAGTTTAATCCTGTCCAGTGCTACAGTGAAAATTTCACACTACATTTCATTGCATATAAGAAAGTAACCAGCACCGGAAGTAAACAACCCAATTTTTACACTATTATTTACTGGTTACCTGCTTTGGTAACTAGGTAACCTTAACTTTCCAAAATATTTTATAAGACCATCAAATAAACAAAGAATGATGCTTTCAGACACCCAACATACATGTTTATGACTCAGAAAAAATTAAGTGCATTGAAATGCAGGGTTAATTTTCTACAACTGTCAAATTCAAGGGAATATTTTTTTAGACCTACTTTCGTATGCAACCGGATGTGCCGTATCATGATTTGGTGGTATTACACCTTTAACATATTAATATGACACACTCTATTTTGTTTGCGCCGACCTGGAGTTTTTACAATATAATTCAAATCATTAATTTTACTGTCTATTGTATAAGGACCACACTACTAAGCTTGTAAAGGATGTCCAGGGACTTTCAAAAATACAAGTACCTTATCACCAGGCTCAAAAACTCTGTCCCTGGCATCTTTATCATACCATATGTTCATCTTGTTCTGTACATTTTAAAGTTTTTCTGAGCAATTTGACAAGCAGTTAACACTTTTTCTGTAAATCTAGATACATAGTCTAAAAGATTCAAGTCAGTATGTTCAGTAAGCCATTTTTCCTTAATCAGTTTTAACAGTCCCCTTACAGTTTGGCCAAATACAAACTCAAAGGGACTAAATCCAAGGGACTCTTGAACAGCCTCTCGGACCGCAAAAAGTAGAAAGTGAACTCTATCATCCCAGTCTCTGTCAAATTGAAGACAAACAGTTCTAATCATGTTCGTCAATGTTTGATGAAAACGTTCTAAGGCACTTTGAGATTCTGGATGGTAAGCACTTGATCTGTACTGAGCAATCCCTAACTGGTACACGACTTGCTGAAATAAACCTGACATGAAGTCCTACTAACGTGAAAAATTTGATCAAAGCTTTGACGATAGTAGGTGTCTTGATATTTCTGAGCGGAATAACCTCAGGAAAGCGAGTAGATGTACACATGATTGTCAATAAATACGCATTTCCAGTCTTGGTCTTTGGTAAAGGTCCAACGAAGTCAATTAGAACTCTGCTGAAAGGTTAGTCAAAAGCTGGAATAGGCAAAAGTGGTGCTGGTGGTATTTTCTGGTTAGGCTTACCAACAACCTGGCATATATGACATGATTTGCAGTATTCTGCAACATCATTGCTAAGTCTTGCCCAGTAGAAATGCTGCAAGATCTTAAGGCAAGTCTTCCTTATACCTAAGTGTCCAGCCAAGGGGGTGTCATGGCCAAGACCAATAATTTCTTGCCTATAAACTTTAGGCATCACCACTTGGTATACCACTCTCCATTCCTCCTCTGGGGTAGCATCAGGAGGCCTCCACTTCTTCATCAAAAATATCGTCCTGATGGTAATAGGTCCATGTAATCAAACTGGTCTTCTTGCAAATTCTCATCTTGTTGTTTTCTAGCCATCGCCCAGGTAATAACACAAGCTGGATACAATTCAGCATCATCTTCAGGTGATTTAACATCCACCACCGGTTCACTGGTAACAATTGGTTCAACAACCACTTTGTTCCTAGCTAGATCATTTCTTAGCAGTAATGTAACACCCTCAACAGGGAGATTAGGACGAACACCCACAATAACTGGTCCTGGTTTAGATAAATACGATGGAGAGAAACATCTATACAACCTAACTCTACACCTTGTAACAAAACGGAGGCACCAACAGAAGTCTTCTCGGACAAAGGCAACACACCTTCTAACAATAAAGACTGAGAAGCTCCAGTGTCCCGTAAAATCTTAATAGGCTTAAGAGTGGTATCATCAACAATAGAAACAAACCTATCAGACATAAAGGGTTTATATTCCTCCATGTAATCACAAAAACTGGACTTAAAAACCTGACTCCCAGGACATTCCAACGTCTGGTAATATAAGGTGTCGTACAAGCACTGAACTTCGGCTTATTATCTCGTTTATTCTTCTTCTGGAGTCTAAAACAATCAGCCATCAGTTGAACATTTTTCTGACAATAAGCACAAATCAGTGACTTCTTCTCAAAGTATCAAATTTTGGACAAGACATATTATAACTGGACTGACTCTTATTCTGTGCAACAGGCTTACTACCAGTCCGCTCAGTGCTTTGATTTTTGTAATTTCCACTGGAAGTGTTAAAATTTTGACCCTTGAAACTTCTTTTATGTGAAAGAGTATAATTATCTGAAATAACAGCTGCATCATGTATTGACTCAACAGTTTTGTCATCTAAATGTGTTTTTAAGTCTAAATGAACACATTGTTTGAACTCTTCTAATAACATCAATTGTCTTAGGTTATTAAAATTGTTATCTGTTTTCTTTGACGTAAGCCATTTATCAAATAGATCTTCCTTTTCCCGAGCAAATTTCACGTAGGTTTGTGAATCAAACTTTTTATATGATCTAAATTTCTGCCTATATGCTTCTGGTACTAGCTCATAAGCTTTCAAAACTTCCTGTTTTACCGTATCATAATCAGAACTTTTTTCTGATAGTAGTGCGGAGTATATTTCAGCGGCTTTTCCCTCAAAAACACTTTGCAGCATCGTATTCCAATACGATATTGGACATTTCAAATTGTTAGCAATTTTCTCAAACTGTGGAAAATATTTATCGACTGTTTTTTCACAAAATTTGGGAACCAAACGTATATTTTTTGCTGAATCAAAATAATCTGATTTCGACTGGACTTTAGTGTTATTTTCTTCTTTGCCAATTTCAATTTTCACTTTTTCCAACTCTAGCCTTTCCCTCATTTCATGTTCTGCCGGTTTTAATTCAAGTTCATCTTGTTTTAATTTAAGTTCATCTTGTTTTAATTTGAATTCATCTTCTTTTTCTTGTTAATCCATTTCCAATCTCTCCTTCATTTCCAGTTCGTTTAATTTAAGTTCATGTTCTAATTCAAGTTGTTTTAATTTAAAGGCGTTAAAATTTTCGACCTTAAGTTCAAGAGCCTCTTCACCTAAAATTTCTGCGTAAACAAATTTGTCTATTACTAAATTTTTTATCATTTGTTTTCTCATAGATACTTTAAAATTTAATTTCAGATGTTTAGCAAGCAACAATAATTCCTCTTTCTTTAAATTATCAAACACCTCCAGGTCTGGCGTTTTCAAACATTTACCCGCATCAAATGCCATATTGTAGAATTTTGTTGGCTAGTTCTAATAAAAATCCTGAACAAATTTTGAATAAGATATTTTCAGTCTCCCGGACGAGCCCCCAATTTCTGTTACGGCCAGAAATAGCCTTTAAATTGTAGCCAACAAAAGACACAAATCAATAGTAAAATTTAACAATATTTATTATACAAAAGTTTGCAAGAAGTATTACACAAATATTACTGTCAACTTAACTGTCAAAATATGAGTCCAATCTTTTATCTTTATCTGTATCCGGAAATCTTCTCGAAATCCAATCTGAATATTACGTCCACTACTAAGGTCACAATCCAGTATGATGTTGTTTGTAGAATCAAAGTGTCAATCCAAATGCTGTGAATACTAAAGTCTATAGGTGTCTAAGTCTAAGTCTGAGAGTTTAACTTTAGTGTCTGTATATAAATAGTTGTCACGGAAAATTCTAGAACACTATAGAATGGAATGTCCTAGAAAGTTACAACGGAAGTTTCTAGTAAAATGTAGAAGTTAATATAACGCATCTTTTATTAGGATCATTCTGGAATCATTATGTAAGTCAAATGGAAAGTTCCAATCATTCTGTGATTGTTCCAGTGATTTCTAAACTGCACAGTTCTAAGATTATTCTGAAAACAACTATCAGGCCACACAACACAAATCAGGCCAACATAAATATTAAACAATAATTACAATATCATAACAATATAGTATCGAGGCATGTTCAATTGACATAGTTTTTTTGTTTATTGCTACTAAAAAATGACTTAAAAGAGTTTAAACATATATATGTACAGACAGTTTACAATCGGTTACAAACGAGAACAACTCACAACATAAACTGGTGTTTAAAAACATTGAACTCGAAAACAACGACCAAGAGAGCCTTAAGGCATACGTTAACGGTATCGTACATTCTATTGGATTAGATTTCAACGTAATTGATGTTCAACAGATCGGTCAACGAAATGGTACAGCCACTACGTTCAATCTAATTAGAACGAAACTCGTTATTGTGTCATTTCAAGAGGGAAAACATCGCGTTGATGTGCTAAAGAATAAAAGGAAACTGAAAGATATTGATGATTTTAAAAACATATATTGAACTGAATTTTAATGTGCGTATTGTTATGCGTTTACTTTACTACATTGGTTAGAGGTATAGGGGGAGGATTGAGATCTCACAAACATGTTTAACCCCGCCGCATTTTTGCGGAGTCAGGAGCCTCTGGCCTTTGTTAGTCTTGTATTATTTTAATTTTAGTTTCTTGTGTACAATTTGGAAATTAGTATGGCGTTCATTATCACTGGACTAGTATATATTTGTTTAGGGGCCAGCTGAAGGACGCCTCCGGGTGCGGGAATTTCTCGCTACATTGAAGACCTGTTGGTGACCCTCTGCTGTTGTTTTTTATTTTAATTTAAAAACGGACGGGTTATTGAAAAACAAAATTAACAGCAACGCCAGTCAAATAGAGATGATACAAAATTAACTATTGGTAGCTGGAATTGCAATGGCTGGTATGTCAGACGTAAAAATGATAACGGGAGAATTTTAAGGGAAAATATATTAAACATTCTTAACTGTGATATTGTTGGTATATGCGAAAGTCATTTAAGAGACAACCAGACAATAAATATGAATGGTTACACTTGGATAGGTAATAAAAGAAATTTTATTTCGAATAAGGCTTGGCGAGAAAGCGGGGGCGTAGGATTCCGTATTAAAAACTCTATATTTGAATATTTTGAAGTTCATATTCTCGACAAAAGTAGAGATGATATACTTTGGATATATTTAAAATCTGTAAATGATCCGAACTTAGTCTTAGACTTCAGTGTATGCTATTTACAACCTGAGAGATCTAGTAGAGGGAACATTTCTCAAGAGTTTTACGAGCATTTACTCTCGCAACTGTATCTTTATAACACAGGCAATCCTATTTTTATTTGTTGCGATTTCAATGGACGAATAGGAGACTCGCAGGATTTTAACGATTCGCTAGATAATTTACCGAAACGACAATACGTAGACGAGCAAAAGAATATGTTTGGTGAACATTTGCTAGATTTCTTGTCAGATGCAAACTGCTTTATGTTAAACGGTCGTGGAGACCCTTCGAAAGACAATTTCACATATGTGTCTACAAAAGGAAAGTTCGTTGTTGATTATATGATTATACCGTACAGCGACAGTGATAAATACAACAATTTTGAAGTAAAGCTTATCTCAGACTTACTTATAGACTACGATATTGATGTGTACTCCGACTCGAGGGTCCCTGATCACTCGGTGCTTACTTGCAAGTTTAAGTATTGTGAATACGAAAACAACAGTGAACTGCAAACAGTATCTGAAAACCAATCTCCAGTGTCTTCTGGTAACAAAAAACACTTTCGAAAATATAATGTATCGAACATTCCAAGTGATATTTTTGGCAGCGAACGTTGCGTCAGAAATCTTGAAAAGGTAAGTGACTCTTTACTAAACATCCGAAATATAGAAAACCGAATCAGCACTATATACAATACCTTAATCAATGAGGCCGTATTGGAACGATAATGTACGTAATCAGCTGGCTGATGTGAATAAAGCCGAAACGTTTGTTTTTTTAATTTAAAGGAAATCGACGTGAGAAATCGGAACTGAGAAACATATTTAAAATAAAGAGAAGACAATTTGACAAGAAGAACGCAAATACAAAATATTTACAAAGACTAAACAACATAAAATCATTCAACAGCGGAAATCCAAAAGAATTTTGGCGAGAAGTTAACAAACTAGGTCCTGGAAAAACGCGCACTAATATTGACTGCGTAAATATGCTTGATGGGTCAGTGTCTCATAATCCCACAGACATCCTGCAGAGATGGAAAGAAGAGTTTTTCGGCGGCGTCCTTATATGTTAATATATACATTTGTGTTTAGATCAGTGTATGGGGAGCCACTAGGTGATAGGTCAATTGTATTTGAAATTTAGTTGTATTTATATTTGAACATCTCATTTAAATAGGAATTACTTTGCCCGCCTTTTATTCGTGATTTTTTTTGCATTTAATTGCTGCGTGTACCTGGCGAGAGGAACGATAACTTTATTGACATTCAGGACTCTAGCACTAGCATATCTCATTTTCCGTCGATATTAGTAAGAATGTATCCTTTAGTTATTGCTCATTAACGTTTTTTTTTTTATGTCTTCATGTTAAATTTTAAGTATCATGATCATTTTGGTGGAACCACTTATGATAGGTAAAAAGTTAATGGTTTGCTTTGCAGTTGCATAAGCTTTGCCATGCACGTATCTCATTACGACGGAGAGTATTTGGATCTGTTCTCTAGCGAAGTTGTAAATGTCGATAATCAGTTCATAGCGCAAGTGCAAACCCTTAATCAACAACTCAAACAAGAACTTTATAATTGTGATATTCAGGAAGAAGATGACACCACGGGCATTACGGAAGTTAATGAGTCGATCTCATTCCAAGAACTTAAATGGGCATTACTTAATTTGAAAAACGGGAAAGAAACTGGTATAGATAATTTGCCTAACGAATTTTTGAAAAGTGAGAAATTGATTAATGTATTACTTGAACTGTTCAACGTCTGCTTTTCGAATGGCATAGTGCCTGATGCCTGGTGCCAAAGTATCATCTGTCCATTACTTAAAAACGGAAAAGACTATCGTGGTTCATTAGGTTACAGATGTATAAGTCTGATGTCAACCGTTGCAAAGGTCTTCAGTCAAATACTAAATGGTAGATTGATGAAGTATCTGGAAAACAACAAACTATTAAGCGAGGAACAAAATGAATTCCGACGTCTTAGATCTTGCCTTGACCACATTTATTCTGTATGTACTATACTGAGAAACCGAAAATTAATAAACCTCGACACATATCTTTGTTTTGTTGACTTCAGCAATGCATTCGATTCAGTAAACCACACTATCTTATCAAACAAACTGTTAGGTGCGGGTATCCACGGTAACATGTTCAAAGTTATAAAATGTCTTTATTCAAACTTGAAAAGTGCTATTAGACTTTCGCCAATAATGTTTGCAGACTGGTTTTCAGTAGATTCCGGTGTACGCCAAGGAGTCAACCTCGCACCTACATTGTTTGCGTTATTCATTGACGATCTGGTGCGCCTTATCAAAGGTCTTTCGCAAGGGTATTGGTTGGAAACGACATGATTAGTTGTTTATTTTACGCGGATGACGTCGTTCTCATTTCGGACTCAAGTGAAGGCTTGCAGTCTCAACTCAACGTTCTACATTGCTGGACAAAGAAAAATCTTCTTAATGTGAACATTGAAAAAACCAATGCCATGCATGTTCGTAAATTATCTTCCAGTAGATCAGATGTTTTGTTCAGACTCGGACAAAAGGAATTAGATTACGTAGAAAAGTACCGTTATTTAGGCCTAACACTGTCCGCAAACATAAGGTGTCTATTAATGAACTGTCAGCGGCATATGGGAAATATTGACTTCGAAATATACACAAAGATATATGACAACACAGTTATCCCGGAATATGCGTCTGGAATTTGGGGTATCAAGAGCTTTGACTCACTTGAGAGACTACAATACAGAGCTATAATGACATTCCTTGGCATAAAATGTGCTCCGATTCCTGCTGTCTTAGGGGATATGGGTTGGCTACCTGTATATATTCATACGCAGTGTAATGCGATACGCCTATGGTGTCGCCTCATGAAAATGCCAGACAATAGACTTTGTCGTAAAGTGTTCTATTGGGACATTGAAACCTCTACACGCTACAAAAATACCTGGTTTAACAATATCAAGTCAGTTTTAAATACTTGTAATCTTACGCATTTGATCAACTACGTACGTAAGTGGCGAGAATATTTCTACAGACTACGTTTGAGAAACAGTCAAAAGTAAATGTGTAGATGACTTCAAAGATAGATGGAGTAATGAAGTGCGAACAATGCCAAAACTGAGAACGTATAAAACTTTTAAGTCCGAATTCTCAACGGAACCATATGTAAAAAGACATTTATCAAGGGTGTAACGTTCAGCACTTGCGAGGATTCGTTCTGGAACTTTTCCACTAGAAATTGAACAAGGTCGTTACAGAAACTTTCCACCTAATCTACGTATATGTAAATTGTGTAATTCAGGTTCGATTGAAGATGGAACACATTTCCTCATCTATTGTGATCGTTATACTGATGCACGAAACAAACTGTTACGGGAGTTACCTTCTATAATTACATTGATGAGCTACCTCCAAAAGAAGCAATTACAGTACTCTTAAATGCTTATACCAAACTTGTAGCAAACTTTATTTTAGAATGTTCCAATATAAGACGTGAATTTATATAACTGTTTAATCTGTCTATAGTAAATATCGAAGTAAACGCATGTCTACATTTTTTAAATGTTATAATTTTGACCTCATTTTCTTATATCTGTAATATGTAAAGTTAAAACATGATAGTGCATCATAAGCCTATTTGGCTGGCTGAATCATTAAGTCAATACTTAATGTACATTATATTGTATATATTCAGGTTGCACTCTAATAAACTATTTATTCATTCATTCATTTATATATATTCACATTCTGACTTTTTAAATGCCCATTTAATTAGGTGTGTGATTTTCTTTTAAATGAGAATGTGAGGCAATATGGTATATAGGGTAGAAAATCAAAACTTTGAACAGATTCAAAATCACCAATATAAGCATGCAATTTATTTAGTACTTCCAACAAGTTCTTGACACTCCAAAGGTACTTAATTCCACTATTTTCGAAGGCCTTAATTGAACAATGTATTATCAGGATTTTGATTTTACATTGTGTACTGGTAAGAAGAATAGACAATTAAGTAGTAGTTTAACAATAGTCCTGGTAACTTTGATAAATATTCACACCACTGGTCGATGCCACTGCTGGTGGACGTTTCGTCCCCGAGGGTATCATCAGCCCAGTAGTCAACACTTCCGTGTCGACAGGAATATCCATAATGTGGTCATTTTTTTATAAATTTCCTGGTACAAAACTTTGAATTTTTCGAAAAAATAATTATTTCTTATCCCAGGAATAGGTTACCTTAGCCGTATTTGGCACAACTTTTTGAAATTTTGGGTCCTCAATGCTCTTCAACTTTGTATTTGTTTGGCTTTACAACTATTTTGATATGAGCGTCACTGATGAGTCTTATGTAGACGAAACGCGCGTCGGGCGTACTCAATTATAATCCTGGTACCTTTGATAACTATTAAACGTATGAAAGATCCCAAGTTCGAATTAGAAATAGGTCCATAATGTCTATTTGTACGAACGAATAAAAATAATTGTAAATTTTCATATTGTACACATGTATTATGCAGTACCACTTAACTCGTTAAACTGTTTTTCTTGTATGCCATAAAGTTCCAATTATATCAGAAAAAGCTCTGTCGGTTTAGTATTTAGTATGAAAAAATGTACATTATTAAATGTGACTGAAAACATAATAAAAAAAATCCATGATACACGTACATGTACTGTTGTTCTTAGTACTAGTATATTTGAACTGTGTACAGCCTCGTTTCTGACCCTACAAGGCGAGAAATCACAGACAATAAGTTGAGTATTGGTAGCAGTGTTCCATTCTAAAATAGATAAAAGAAACCTTTTGTCTTAGATTTTTTTTTATCAGTTGTTTTTTGGCTAAGAATATAATTACAGATCAGTTCTTTCTTTTGTTGTGTTGTTACTTCTGTTTCGATCTGATCAGTCTAGTTCTATTCAACATTTTTTTTTATAGTTTGTTGTGATGTAACCTGTATGCCCAGATTAAAACAAGGGACTGGTTGTGAGCCCGCAAACATGTAAACTACGTCATATTCTGTATGACATTGTATAAAGTGTACAGTCTGTGCTGCACTGGCTGTCGTTTTTTCCTGTATATATGTATCATATTTATTTTGTTTTGAACATAAGTCAGGCTGAAAGATTTTTTATTTGAATTGCTTTGTTTTTAATTTTGTCGGAGCCTTTTACAACTTGCTACGAGGTATGAATCTTGTTTATTTATGAAGGCCGTATTGTGACCTATTATATACGTTATTTGGTCTAGGGTGGATAGTTGTCTCATTTAAAATCATACTGTATTTACTAATTGTATATTACTATGTGCTTTCTTATGTCATAGTGTATTTCGAATACACCAACTTTTAAAGAAATTTGCTATAATTGAAATTCATTAATATACTACTCTAGTGATCTTTATTCGAGCTTGTTCTATAATTATGGTTATTATGATTTTATCTTAGCTTTACTGTAGACGATTAATTTTCTCGAGTGGTGTATTTTTGCAAGTGGAAGATAATCGTTAATTTTTAAAATTCAGATCTACTAGTCTTGGAACAAAACAACAACATAATAAAATAGCGACACTGTATTGACTCAAAATAGGATAGAATTAGTTTAACACGAAAAACAATATTAGCGAAAATATTGTTTAACAGTATTTTAATGGTTGTACATAATGTCTGTTTATTTTTATATTCCATCATTCACGACAGGAATCACATAACTGAACCATGTCTCACATGAACTAAACCATGACACTAATGAACCAAACCATGACACAGAATTTTCTGTAATCTTAAATTGTGTGCAAATGTGTGTTTTTTTTAGGAATAATTGACAACAGATATATACCATAACGAAATATGGGATGTAACAGACATTTAAAAAATAACTGTACTTTGTGCATTAGTAACGAACAACAACTTATAAATTTAGACATACGCAAGCATTATTCTGTGTCAAATGATAACTATATGATGAAAAATTAAATGTACTAACATAAAAGCAGTAAACAAAGATACTTACCAGCTTGATTTTACATTTAGAAGTTCCTTCAGCGAAACAACCGAATGTTTTTGTTTTGTCATTGATTGTCTAGAAAAACTCTTAACACAACCATGTCTAACTTAACCAAACTATGACAAAATCACTGTGAAAATGCTCCTCGATATTTAGACCTTATTACCCGTGAAAACGTTGAATCTCGCTGCAAATGTTTGCACCTGTCCTTTGTGAGGAATCTGATATACAGCAGTTGTCGTTTGTGTATGTAATTTATACGTGTTTCTCGAGTTTTTTTATATTGATTAGACTGTTATTTTTCCCGTTTTACACTAGTAATTTTTGGGCCCTTTACAGTTTGTTGTTCGGTGTGAGCCAAAGCTCCGTGTTACAGGCCGTACCTTGGCCTATAATTGTTTATTCTTAAAATTGTTATTCGGATGGAGAGTTGTCTCATTGGCACTCATACCACATCTCCCTATATCTATTACATGTTACATATCTACTTTTCAGTATCATATCATTTATTATACCACGCGCAATGTATTGAGTCGGGTATAATGCTATTGACCGGTCCGTCTGTCAGTCAGTTAGCCCTGTTCTTGTCATCGCAACTCCTCTGAGACAACACAACATAATTTCTTAAAAATTCGTAGATAAAAAGGACATACTATGTAGATCGTATCGACATGTTATTATGATTTTTGTCTCTAGCAGTTACGTCCCTTTGGACTTATTTGCCTCAATATACTACTGCAACAGTTTGTCATCGCAACTCCTCTGAAACCAAACAAAAGAATTTCATGAAACGTTTTAGATAATAAGATCATACTAAGTAAATATGCATATCGACAGGAAATTATGATTCATTTTTTCTAGGAGTTTAGCTCAGTTTGAATTCACTTGCCTAAATATACTACTGCAGCGGTTTGTCATAACAACTCCTTTGAAAAAACACAACATGTTTTCATGAACACTTGTAGATAATAAGGTCAAACTATGTAGATGTGCATATCTTCAGGAAATTATGATTATTTTTTCCTAGGAGTTATATATGCCCGTTTGAACTTTTGACCTAAATATACTACTGCAACAGTTGGTAATCGCAACTCCTCTGAAACCATACAATAGCATTTAGTGAAACTTTGTAGCTAATGAGAACAAAATATGTTAATGTGCATATTTATCAACAAGAAAATTTTTATCACTTGAATTTTGGAAGGTTAGTCTTTGAACTAAGATTCTGATGAAATTTTGTTTGTTCAGTGAAAATGTGGGTGCGTGGGGTATGTGAGCTCACATAGGTTCTTTAATTTTATTCTACCAGTATACACTAGTACTGTCAAAAGATAGAACTAATATACATGATATAGGATAGAACTTTTATGTGTGATGATCAAATCAATGCAAATGAGCGATTTTCACTGTATTGATACCTCTAGTGGTGGACTATCAGTCCCCGAGGGTATCTTGAGCTCAATAGTCAGTAACGTTTCTAAAATTGTCCGTTTACAAAATTTTAAATCCTTAAAAAAATAAGGTTTCAACTCCCTCAGGCATAGTTCACTTTAGATGAATTAAGCCATTATTTAGGTATTGTTGTCATATAACTCTTCAACAGTTCCGGTACTTATACATTGGCGGATTTCAAATGTTTGGCTTTGAGCGTTCCTCATTAAGGTAAATCTAGAAAAGCGCTTCGGACGCATGACATTATTAAACATGTTGTTACTAGTTTTGTTCAGCTATCATCTTTAAAACTATAATATACAGAGTGTAAAATTGAATCAAAAATCATTAGGAGGACATGAGTTAATAACCGACATAATACAATTGACTCCCTCTAAGAGTCTTAAACCTTGAAACACGATGTGTGTACCCCTTATGGTTATTTACACATTATAGTGGTGATGTGAATAGTACAATGGATCAGTAAGATAATATTTACAAATAGAACAACATTGCTGCTGACATTAACAGTCGAATCCTTCTAGACGTTCTCATCCTTACACACTGTTAAACAATCCTGTTATTCTTTTTGGGTATTATTTGAAAGAATAATAGTAGATACATTAATAGGTTAAACAGATTTTTGTGAAAATGACCAGTGGGGAGGACATTCTTTACTATGGAAGTAACAATACCAGAACTAGAAGTGTATTCATTTAAGGAGTTATTGCCATTGTTATTTTGTATAAACAATATTAAATTGAGAGAAACTGTAAGATGCACAAATGATCAACAGGAAAAATTAAAAAATCAGACAACCTGCAAAAAAAATGAAACAGCTCAGGACCATATCTACTTCTAAGTCAAAACGGCCGCAATTCACATATGACTAACCACGAATCACTGCCTTGAAAGGCAAATTTCACTGCATGAACGCATGCGTTTACTAACATTTAATTTTTCAATAAATTTCTTTCTACTGAAGTTTAGAAATATATTTGAAATTTAAGGCAAATTATACTACAAGTTTGTCAGAAAATACTGAATTGATTCGATTTAAAAATTAATTCACATTAAAGTAAATTTACAATACAATATATTTCAAGTTTATCAGAATTTATAAAAAGTTTTTTAGTTGGAATTAAATAACGAATAACTCGAATTTAAAATATTTTCTACTTCTAATTTATGAGAATTTAATTTGTTATGTTTTTTTGCAATTTAAAGTCTAGTTAAATTACATTTGACCCCATTCTTAATGAGAGTTATTTTTATAGTATACATATAGTTAGGAGTGGTTTAAAGCAAATTTGCAAAATATAGCATTAATTTTATATTCAAGTTATTCTATTCTTTTTTCGTCTTTGCATTTGTTCACTGAATTATCGGATAACGAGGAAAGTTACTATACATTACTTTTGTGCAGACATTTGAGACAACAGTAAAAATGTAATCTGAGGTTGGATATATCGCTAATAAATCATTTATTAAAAAAGACTATGTTTAGGTCAAATTTCAAGAAGTTGAAACTAATTCTTTACTCCCCTTTCCATTATCATATAACTTCTTTTACATTGCAAATTCCTATTTTCCTCGTACATAATTTAACAATTTTGGGGTTATTAAGAAATAAGGCTTTTGGTTTTCTCAATTTAATTGTTTCATAGTTTTTATGTCGGGACTTATTCTAGCCGACTATACGGTATAGGGGTTTTCTCATGGTTGAAGGACGTTCTGTGCGGTTGCCTATAACTTAAATCCACTTCATCTGAATTTTGATGGATATATGTATATATATGTATATATATATATATATATATATATATATATATATATATATATATATATATGAGTCTGAAAGATTGTGTAACAATACCGATACTGGTTGGTAGATTCTTATAGACTCTATATATATATATATATAGTTTAATCTTAGTTGTCTCATTGGCAAATATGCCACATCTCCTTATTTTCATAAACATCAAATATGGTGTATTATGCTATTAAACTGTTTAATCATTCGTATATTATTCGGAATTATTTATATTCCTTTGCATTATCAGTACTGTCAGGGTTTTAATTTTTGCAAAAATTAGCATATGTTGTAACTGTTTAGCATACATCTAGTTTTGCTTAGTATGATCCAAAATTGTATCCCTATGTTCGTAGAGTTTACCTCCCTTTGATTGCAAAAGATGCATCCAGGGGAACTAACTGCGTTGCATTTACAACAACGTTTTATTTGGTTATTCTTAAATATTAGATACATGCTAATTGGTTAATTTACCGTTTCTATTTTTCTATTTACTACCACAACAACGCCAGCACATAAACGAATTTGTAATATACAATCAAGGTTAAAAAAAAATAGAAAAGGTAAAATACTGTAAAATGTTAAGGACATGGCTATTTCCTAAACAGATCATATATCTAGTATTTGTTTTAAAATACACCCTCATGTCAGCATACCGTCTTCAACAACAACAAGCGGGTCGTAGGAGGATGTTTTGATACAAATAGTTAATTTAAAGTGCTTCTTGAAACAACAATACTGTAGTAATAGGCAAAATTATAAATAACATATCATTGGCAAAACAAAATTATAACCTTTTTGATTTGAAACCTAACATCACGGACGTTGTTTTTGTTTAATATATGATGTGCTCCTGCGTAAACAAGAAGTTTATTGTATTTGCACACACACAGTATTAAATTGTTTAAGACAAAATGGAAATTCTTCGAAATAGTAAGAAACTTCGGATAAATTAAATTTCAATATTTTTAATGTTTCTTTTGTGCGTGATTATACAATTTATGAAAAAGCCATGTAGTAGTAATAAAAGTGAATCTGCTATCCTTATGTAAGCAATTATACAATGCATGTAGACAACATCTGATTTTACATTAAAAATCCTTGTCTTTGTGAAACTCTTCATTGTGTATTTTGCTCATTGGTGTCCAAGCAAGCATAATCAAATATAATATTTTAAACATATACACATGCATGTACGTGACTAGGGACACATAATTTTATGTGATTGAACAATAAAAGGGAAACAACTCTTGTTAGAATAAGAACAATTTTCGTATCTTTAAAAAAAATGAAGAAATTTTTGAAGTTTAATGAAGGTATGTTTAAAGTGCAGACATACTATAAACAGAATTTTGCTTTAATTGTAACCTTATTTAAACGTTACAAACTCATATAAACGAATGATTTACACTTATTAGTTTACAAGTTTTGTCAGTTGAAAAGTGATAAGATGGATATTTTGAATATAATTATATATGTGAAGATTAAGAGTGAAGTAATTAGCAATTACAAAAAATCAAAATAAATCAAAAGAAGAGAATAAACAACATTCACTTTGGGATATCGGGTGTTGTAATGAAATAAAATATAATTACGGTACAGCAGCGGGATATTTAGAAGGTTTTGTTTTAACATGTTTAACTTAAATTTTTATAAATACGTTCATAATTATTTAGATTCTTATAAAAACATAGTATGATAATTTTCGTATAATTATTATTTTTTATAAGAACGGGGTAACCGGTTGCATATAATTGGGTGCTTTTTAAACCCTCCAAATTACGTTGGATTTCATTATTCAGCTCAAACTTTTGTATTCAAAGGGAACTAACTCTTTCTATTAAAACAATTGTTAGTTTAAAATTAGGATCAATTAGGTCATAAAATAGAATCCACCACAACAGGAACATATATATGTTAGATATACTGTTCCCAAACCACAACAATAGGATTCTTCTCGTAATATTTATTATATTTAAATGTTATGTTTTATGTATGTTTTATTGTTCCTTAAAACCGCTCAGTATAACAAAAAAATCAAAAACGCACAAAATTAGAGTTGTTTAATTCAATATGTATGCAGATATTGTTCTTGTTTTCAAATTATTATAGAAAGGAATGTTAGATCTTTGATATGTCATGTATTTGTAAATTGAAAATAAAGAATAAATTTAGTTAATACGTTATACAATTGTGTTTTTTTATTCAGGTTTTCGCTTTAGTCAGGCAAAGTGAATTCCCCATTACAGACAGCTTGTTTCTCTCACTGTAATTATCTCATATTTTGAGGCAATCATGAGTCTTTGATTCGAATTATTGGTTGAGGCAACTTAGAGTGCACAATTATGGCTTCATTTGTAATACTGGCGAATTTTTCAATAAACAAATATGTCATGTATTATGATAGAGTTTGTAAGAACTGTTATTGGATATATATTGATGAA
This sequence comes from Mytilus edulis, assembly GCF_963676685.1. NCBI lineage: Eukaryota > Metazoa > Mollusca > Bivalvia > Mytilida > Mytilidae > Mytilus > Mytilus edulis. Next base: position 3,409,865 of record NC_092349.1, read on the forward strand.
AACTGTTTTCTGTAGTGCATTTGCATATCAATTGGCATATATTTAGTGCAACAAACACGAATAATACACATATTTGTTTATAGCATATGGAGTCAAAATGAGTTTCAATTTGAAGTAAATCTAGTTATATCACACATTAAATCTTTAAACTTGGAGTTGAATCTGATTTCAATTTGCATTAAATGAAAGTTTATTGTTGTATTAAATTTGCAACTCGATGTTTAATCAGAATTAAAACCACAGTAAACAGCTTTCTGTTTGGAATATCTTTGACTTTAATGTGTAGTAAATCATGTTATACATGTATCCTCTACATTAAATTTGAAGTTGTATGTCTATTAAACTTCAATAAATTTGAAAAATACTGGACAGTAAATCAGTTGTCGATTCGTGAACTTACTGCATCCAGTAAACCATTTGTAAACTACTATTAAATATTGCGTTTACTTGACCAATAAACTACCAGGAAAATAATAAACTCGGAACTTACAACTGATTTTCAAGTAGTTTATTGATTCCTTAAACTAATCATTTCATGCAGTGTTTAGAGCATTTCTGAATTTCTTTTTCGTGCGCACTACAGCTGGACATGAACTACATGCACTAGGGGTTTTGGAAGCTGTATAAAAAAATTGGTGCACACTGAATAACGCGCGTAGCGGGTTATTTAACAGTGTGCACCACATTTTTTATGTTATTTCGAATAGACAGAAAAAATATTACAGTCATTTCTTATAATTTAATTCTAAATTCCATTTTAAACCGTAGAAAACCATGAAAAAACGTTGATGACGTCACGGTCACATGACTAAATTATGTCTATGGGCTGATAAAAAACAACGTCAGCCAATCAGAAGACGCGTTACATCCAAAATTAAATTATAATTATATAGAAAGACAAGGCTATTGATCAGGACAGACACATGAAAGTGTGACAAAAAAAACCTAACTTTTTTAATGTCATACCTCCCTCTTTTTTTCAAATCGATCAGTACATTATCAAAACGTACATTATATAAATGTATAACATACAATCAAAAGCAAAACAGCAAAACATGCAATTACATTTAAACTTTAAAAATGGTGAAATAAATAACAAAAACAGAATATAAATAGAAAATAATATAATATAAATTAAGGTTCACAGTCGCTTAATGCAAGTCCAAGGTACTTAACCTGCCAACAAGAAATATTGCTCTCCTTCATTTGGCATCAGTAAGTGTACATCAGGGAAGATTTCATACAGCAAATGTTTCAGATGCAAGGGCAATCTGTTTCCTGAAAGAACCTTCATCAGATCCTCTTTAACGGTCAAACAAAAGTATTTGTTTCTAACGCTAAAAAAAACGGAAATTTGAAATTATGAAATTTGACATTTAAGGTGATACCTAACACTACAGGGAGATAACTCTGTAAAGTCAGCTAAATGTTTTAATTACGTTGTGTTGTAAAAGTAATAGTAAGCTTCTCAATGATCAAAATTGTTGTTTGTCAAACAGCTATTTAACCATTGTTCTGATTTTTGAAAAGAACAAAAATGTAAAAAAAAAAGGTCTGAATGACATAGCTTATTTGCTTTTGTTTCGGAAGACAATACTTCGAGCTAATCTGTACCTGCATGCATATAATATATTATTTGACCCATGGCTGGTGATGGTTGTGATTGTGCTCAAGATCCTCGGTTATTGAACAGGTAAACTGTTGGGAAAACCGTTTGCCAACATGTTAGAAAACAAGTTAAAAACATTATTAGATTTATAATACTTTTATTATGTTCGAATTGAAGAGGCCGAAATAGGCTTTACACTTTGAATATTTGACTGTTTATGCATAGATTATATATCTAATGTGTCTAACAGAGTTTTTTTTATTATATTTCAGTCAAAAGGTTGAAGCTAAGTGGTGACGCAAGTACATCTAGTTTGTGTAACTATTTTTTATTGATTACTGTATTGAAATTAACTGAAACAAATAAAACAGTATGTATGGGCCTTTCCCAAGTCAGGAGCCTTTAATTCAGTAGTTGTCGTTTGTTGATGTATTAAATATTTGTTTTTCGTTAATTTGTTTTGTACATAAATTAGGCCGTTAATTTTCTCGTTTGTATTATTTTACATTTGTCAGTTCGGGGCCTTTCATAGCTGACTATGTGGTATGGGCTTTGCCCATTGTTGAAGGCCGAACGGGGACCTACAGTCGTTAATTTCTCTGTCATTTTGTCCCTTATGGAGAGTTGTCTAATTGGCAATAATACCACATCTTCTTTTTTATATTTACATGAAGGTTTTCTATTTTATCTATATCATGTATATAAAAGATACAATTGATGGAAACGTATCTTGTAGCAGAAATAAAGGAGTAGATGCGGTCAGAGTCATATTTGACCCAGAATAATAAGTTCAATATTGTAGGATAAAACAAATTGACGAAAAGACATGTAAGGAAGATAAATATATGTTGATCAATCTTTGTTGTTAAATTTGTGTGTTATACTGTATACTATTGTTTATCGTTTGGTCTTTTCCTATGCGATTGTCATACAAGTGAGAGGTTTAGCTAGCTACAATACCAGGTTTAATCCACAATCTTCTTTTTAGGAAAATGTCTGTACCAATCCAGGAATATGACTGTTGTTATCCATTTACTAGATAAGTTTGAGCTTTTCATTTTGCCATTTGATCTCGTACTTTCCGTATTCAATCTTCCTCGGTATTTTGGTGGGTTTTTTTTCTAGTGTTTTAAGTTTGCCATAACGTTGTCAGTTGATTTTCTACTTTTGAGATTGTATATCCCTCGATATAACCTTGTGGTGACGCGTCGTAAAGCAATCGCCAATCATATAATCAATTGAATATCCCCTTGGTATCTTTTGTCTCTATTTTATAAAGAATATATCCTTCTTTCTACATCTAATGCACGATGATGATCGAATGATCAAACTTCTGTTTCAGTGGTATCAGTAATAACTAGTACGTTTTGTATACAGATCAGGATTCATCGTATAATTCTATTCTTTGTAACAATATTTTCTTTCAGATATCAAAGTTTTAAAACTTAAATTTATCAAATATATTCTACACACGTTTTAAACATTTATCAATCTATAAGTCGCTAGAAATTGCAAGAAAGAAATCTTTCTTTCTGTAGCGGAATTTGTAAGTATTTTATTATATAGCAAATATGTAGAAGACTATCAGACTTCAAATATACAGTACAAGCTCACTACATATTTTAATTGAGAAATAATTTATGGATTTTTTGATAATTAATACATGACCTGGGCCGTGATATTCGATTTTTTTCCTTAGCGTTTGCAAGGGATACAATTGACGAATATCACGACCCAGGCTTCCATGAATTATTTCGATTGTAATAGGACAAATACAGTCAGAAAAAAAAATGAATCAAGAATGGGTATTCCGTATGTGGGGTTGTTCCTTTCTACTCTCTGTTAAATAATGCATATACATTCTAATAAATCTGAAGCCTGCATAAACTATTTCGTAAATAACAGCTGGAAAAATTGTTTTTAATTCTTTAAATTTTCAATCCCAACATTTGCCATTTTTGATTCTCGTAAGCTACCGTCAAATCCAAAGTTGACATTTCGTAACTAAGGTTGACTTGCTGAAATCGATAAATATGCGAATAATGCAATAGAAAACAAAACAAAACAAAAACTACCTCCAAAATGTAATTTAATGCAATAGTATACGAATTTTGATGATTCACGTACCGGAAAACCCTTCAGCTTAAGTGTTTTCATTTGTATGACGTCATGTTTTGAAGGCCTTATCGACGCCAAAAGCATTTATGGACTTTCGCGGAATTCTAATTTATTTGGATTTTGTTTATTTCGCCGAGAACAGCTTGTAATTTTTAGTTGTTGTTGTTGTTGCTATGCATCCGAATAAGAATAAAAGTTCTGTAGTCGTTTTTGAAATGCAATTTGTAAAACGTAAAATCGGCATAGCGTTTGCAAATAGTTTGCGATACATGTGGATTCAGGTGAAAGGTAATGGGGTGAATGTAACATCCATTAGTATGTATATCTCTGAGTCTGCGCTAAGTATTGATATATCTAGAATTTTATAACGGTGTTGTTTACAAGGCGAAAGAAGCACGTCACATTGTGATAAATATCACTTGTATCACTGAGAGAATTGTTTAGTAAAATATTTAGTTTTAACATATTTGCAGTGTTTTGTTTTCCTGTATTAAATTTTGCACTTTTTAATATTCAAAGTTTTATGAAAAATATGAGAAGACTGCTTTGATTAAGATAAGAATGTTATCAATTCACTTAGAAATATGATTATTTTTCAGTAGACAATATTAAAAGAAGCCAATTTAAAGCAAAACCAACAAATGTTAAAGATGATGTCGAAATAAATGGATATAAAAGTGTCACCAATAAAGGTAGATGAAATTTAACTAGACTACTTATTTCTAAGAGAAGAACATTGCTACATGTATCTTACTTAAAGCTGGAAATTTAACGAATGAAATGAAGTAATTTATTTCTGTTTAAAATAAATATATTACGGAAAAAGGGGTAAATTAGGTAAATAAATAAAAATGAAATCTGCATATACCATTGTATACGGTCTTGATTATGTAGAATTTGTCAGTAAAAATATTCTCAGTCTAAAAAGATGGTTCTATATTCACTATACTTTATCAATGATTCGTAATCAAGAGTGTATAACCATGAGCATTTGCTGAGGAGACAATCACGCATAAGGTTCATTACCTGATTATTATTCAAATCCTATCTGAATTAATCTTTGTCGACGTAAAAGCAAAATCAACCCTGCTGCAATACGACTCTTTTCAGGGAAACATTGTTCTTTTTAGCTCACCTTGCCAAAAGGACTGAGAGAGGTTTTCTGATCACTTGGCGTCCGTCTTCTATTGTCGTTCGTGGTTATTGTTCTTTAACTTTCACAAAAATCTCCACCTCTTATATACCTATATGGCATTATTTTCTTTCAGAACGACAGGTCATTCTTTTTCAGAATCAACCCGGACGATACCATGTTTCAATGATATATGCTCCAAGGCATACAATTATGACCTGTGTGAGGTCATTATTTTCCTTGATAAACATGCAATCTATGATTTACTTCAAAACTTTATTCGTCGAATAGTTTTTTGTTGCCGATTTGGAAATTTATTTTTTAAAGTTCAATCGATGATAGGTGTAAAAGAAACCGTCATTGTAGTCCCGCATTTTAATTTTAGAGACAACGTGAAGTTTTGATAATTTATCGCTACAATAAAGAAACATTATCATATATAGTTATCAAATGTACCAGGATTATAATTTAGTACGCCAGACGCGCGTTTCGTCTACATAAGACTCATCAGTGACGCTCATATCAAAATATTTATAAATCCAAACAATTACAAAGTTGAAGAGCATTGGGGATCCAAAATTTCAAAAAGTTGTGCCAAATACGGCTAAGGAAATCTATGCCTGGAATAAGAAAATCCTTAGTTTTTCGGAAAATTTTAACTTTTGTTAACAGGAAATTTATAAAATAAAATGACCACATTATTAATATTCATGTCAACACCGAAGTGTTGACTACTGGGCTGGTGATACCCTCGGGGACGAAACGTCCACCAGCAGTGGCATCGACCCAGTGGTGTAAATAGTTATCAAATGTACCAGGATTATAATTTAGTACGCCAGACGCGCGTTTCGTCTACATAAGACTCATCAGTGACGCTCATATCAAAATATTTATAAAGCCAAACAATTACAAAGTTGAAGAGCATTGGGATCCAAAATTTCAAAAAGTTGTGCCAAATACGGCTAAGGAAATCTATGCCTGGAATAAGAAAATCCTTAGTTTTTCGAAAAATTTTAACTTTTGTTAACAGGAAATTTATAAAACAAAATGACCACATTATTAATATTCATGTCAACACCGAAGTGTTGACTACTGGGCTGGTGATACCCTCGGGGACGAAACGTCCACCAGCAGTGGCATCGACCCAGTGGTGTAAATAGTTATCAAATGTACCAGGATTATAATTTAGTACGCCAGACGCGCGTTTAGTCTACATAAGACTCATCAGTGACGCTCATATCAAAATATTTATAAAGCCAAACAATTACAAAGTTGAAGAGCATTGGGGATCCAAAATTTCAAAAAGTTGTGCCAAATACGTCTAAGGAAATCTATGCCTGGAATAAGAACATCCTTAGTTTTTCGAAAAATTTTAACTTTTGTTAACAGGAAATTTATAAAACAAAATGACCACATTATTAATATTCATGTCAACACCGAAGTGTTGACTACTGGGCTGGTGATACCCTCGGGGACGAAACGTCCACCAGCAGTGGCATCGACCCAGTGGTGTAAATAGTTATCAAATGTACCAGGATTATAATTTAGTACGCCAGACGCGCGTTTCGTCTACATAAGACTCATCAGTGACGCTCATATCAAAATATTTATAAAGCCAAACAATTACAAAGTTGAAGAGCATTGGGGATCCAAAATTTCAAAAAGTTGTGCCAAATACGGCTAAGGAAATCTATGCCTGGAATAAGAAAATCCTTAGTTTTTCGAAAAATTTTAACTTTTGTTAACAGGAAATTTATAAAACAAAATGACCACATTATTAATATTTATGTCAACACCGAAGTGTTGACTACTGGGCTGGTGATACCCTCGGGGACGAAACGTCCACCAGCAGTGGCATCGACCCAGTGGTGTAAATAGTTATCAAATGTACCAGGATTATAATTTAGTACGCCAGACGCGCGTTTAGTCTACATAAGACTCATCAGTGACGCTCATATCAAAATATTTATAAAGCCAAACAATTACAAAGTTGAAGAGCATTGGGGATCCAAAATTTCAAAAAGTTGTGCCAAATACGGCTAAGGAAATCTATGCCTGGAATAAGAAAATCCTTAGTTTTTCGAAAAATTTTAACTTTTGTTAACAGGAAATTTATAAAACAAAATGACCACATTATTAATATTCATGTCAACACCGAAGTGTTGACTACTGGGCTGGTGATACCCTCGGGGACGAAACGTCCACCAGCAGTGGCATCGACCCAGTGGTGTAAATAGTTATCAAATGTACCAGGATTATAATTTAGTACGCCAGACGCGCGTTTCGTCTACATAAGACTCATCAGTGACGCTCATATCAAAATATTTATAAAGCCAAACAATTACAAAGTTGAAGAGCATTGGGGATCCAAAATTTCAAAAAGTTGTGCCAAATACGGCTAAGGAAATCTATGCCTGGAATAAGAAAATCCTTAGTTTTTCGAAAAATTTTAACTTTTGTTAACAGGAAATTTATAAAACAAAATGACCACATTATTAATATTCATGTCAACACCGAAGTGTTGACTACTGGGCTGGTGATACCCTCGGGGACGAAACGTCCACCAGCAGTGGCATCGACCCAGTGGTGTAAATAGTTATCAAATGTACCAGGATTATAATTTAGTACGCCAGACGCGCGTTTCGTCTACATAAGACTCATCAGTGACGCTCATATCAAAATATTTATAAAGCCAAACAATTACAAAGTTGAAGAGCATTTGGGGTTCAAAAATTTCAAAAAGTTGTGCCAAATACGGCTAAGGAAATCTATGCCTGGAATAAGAACATCCTTAGTTTTTCGAAAAATTTTAACTTTTGTTAACAGGAAATTTATAAAACAAAATGACCACATTATAAATATTCATGTCAACACCGAAGTGTTGACTACTGGGCTGGTGATACCCTCGGGGACGAAACGTCCACCAGCAGTGGCATCGACCCAGTGGTGTAAATAGTTATCAAATGTACCAGGATTATAATTTAGTACGCCAGACGCGCGTTTCGTCTACATAAGACTCATCAGTGACGCTCATATCAAAATATTTATAAAGCCAAACAATTACAAAGTTGAAGAGCATTGGGGATCCAAAATTTCAAAAAGTTGTGCCAAATACGGCTAAGGAAATCTATGCCTGGAATAAGAAAATCCTTAGTTTTTCGAAAAATTTTAACTTTTGTTAACAGGAAATTTATAAAACAAAATGACCACATTATTAATATTCATGTCAACACCGAAGTGTTGACTACTGGGCTGGTGATACCCTCGGGGACGAAACGTCCACCAGCAGTGGCATCGACCCAGTGGTGTAAATAGTTATCAAATGTACCAGGATTATAATTTAGTACGCCAGACGCGCGTTTCGTCTACATAAGACTCATCAGTGACGCTCATATCAAAATATTTATAAAGCCAAACAATTACAAAGTTGAAGAGCATTGGGGATCCAAAATTTCAAAAAGTTGTGCCAAATACGGGTAAGGAAATCTATGCCTGGAATAAGAAAATCCTTAGTTTTTCGAAAAATTTTAACTTTTGTTAACAGGAAATTTATAAAACAAAATGACCACATTATTAAAATTCATGTCAACACCGAAGTGTTGACTACTGGGCTGGTGATACCCTCGGGGACGACACGTCCACCAGCAGTGGCATCGACCCAGTGGTGTAAATAGTTATCAAATGTACCAGGATTATAATTTAGTACGCCAGACGCGCGTTTCGTCTACATAAGACTCATCAGTGACGCTCATATCAAAATATTTATAAAGCCAAACAATTACAAAGTTGAAGAGCATTGGGGATCCAAAATTTCAAAAAGTTGTGCCAAATACGGCTAAGGAAATCTATGCCTGGAATAAGAAAATCCTTAGTTTTTCGAAAAATTTTAACTTTTGTTAACAGGAAATTTATAAAACAAAATGACCACATTATTAATATTCATGTCAACACCGAAGTGTTGACTACTGGGCTGGTGATACCCTCGGGGACGAAACGTCCACCAGCAGTGGCATCGACCCAGTGGTGTAAATAGTTATCAAATGTACCAGGATTATAATTTAGTACGCCAGACGCGCTTTTCGTCTACATAAGACTCATCAGTGACGCTCATATCAAAATATTTATAAAGCCAAACAATTACAAAGTTGAAGAGCATTGGGGATCCATAATTTCAAAAAGTTGTGCCAAATACGGCTAAGGAAATCTATGCCTGGAATAAGAAAATCCTTAGTTTTTCGAAAAATTTTAACTTTTGTTAACAGGAAATTTATAAAACAAAATGACCACATTATTAATATTCATGTCAACACCGAAGTGTTGACTACTGGGCTGGTGATACCCTCGGGGACGAAACGTCCACCAGCAGTGGCATCGACCCAGTGGTGTAAATAGTTATCAAATGTACCAGGATTATAATTTAGTACACCAGACGCGCGTTTCGTCTACATAAGACTCATCAGTGACGCTCATATCAAAATATTTATAAAGCCAAACAATTACAAAGTTGAAGAGCATTGGGGATCCAAAATTTCAAAAAGTTGTGCCAAATACGGCTAAGGAAATCTATGCCTGGAATAAGAAAATCCTTAGTTTTTCGAAAAATTTTAACTTTTGTTAACAGGAAATTTATAAAACAAAATGACCACATTATTAATATTCATGTCAACACCGAAGTGTTGACTACTGGGTTGGTGATACCCTCGGGGACGAAACGTCCACCAGCAGTGGCATCGACCCAGTGGTGTAAATAGTTATCAAATGTACCAGGATTATAATTTAGTACGCCAGACGCGCTTTTCGTCTACATAAGACTCATCAGTGACGCTCATATCAAAATATTTATAAAGCCAAACAATTACAAAGTTGAAGAGCATTGGGGATCCAAAATTTCAAAAAGTTGTGCCAAATACGGGTAAGGAAATCTATGCCTGGAATAAGAAAATCCTTAGTTTTTCGAAAAATTTTAACTTTTGTTAACAGGAAATTTATAAAACAAAATGACCACATTATTAATATTCATGTCAACACCGAAGTGTTGACTACTGGGCTGGTGATACCCTCGGGGACGACACGTCCACCAGCAGTGGCATCGACCCAGTGGTGTAAATAGTTATCAAATGTACCAGGATTATAATTTAGTACGCCAGACGCGCGTTTCGTCTACATAAGACTCATCAGTGACGCTCATATCAAAATATTTATAAAGCCAAACAATTACAAAGTTGAAGAGCATTGGGGATCCAAAATTTCAAAAAGTTGTGCCAAATACGGCTAAGGAAATCTATGCCTGGAATAAGAAAATCCTTAGTTTTTCGAAAAATTTTAACTTTTGTTAACAGGAAATTTATAAAACAAAATGACCACATTATTAATATTCATGTCAACACCGAAGTGTTGACTACTGGGCTGGTGATACCCTCGGGGACGAAACGTCCACCAGCAGTGGCATCGACCCAGTGGTGTAAATAGTTATCAAATGTACCAGGATTATAATTTAGTACGCCAGACGCGCGTTTCGTCTACATAAGACTCATCAGTGACGCTCATATCAAAATATTTATAAAGCCAAACAATTACAAAGTTGAAGAGCATTGGGGATCCAAAATTTCAAAAAGTTGTGCCAAATACGGCTAAGGAAATCTATGCCTGGAATAAGAAAATCCTTAGTTTTTCGAAAAATTTTAACTTTTGTTAACAGGAAATTTATAAAACAAAATGACCACATTATTAATATTCATGTCAACACCGAAGTGTTGACTACTGGGCTGGTGATACCCTCGGGGACGACACGTCCACCAGCAGTGGCATCGACCCAGTGGTGTAAATAGTTATCAAATGTACCAGGATTATAATTTAGTACGCCAGACGCGCGTTTCGTCTACATAAGACTCATCAGTGACGCTCATATCAAAATATTTATAAAGCCAAACAATTACAAAGTTGAAGAGCATTGGGGATCCAAAATTTCAAAAAGTTGTGCCAAATACGGGTAAGGAAATCTATGCCTGGAATAAGAAAATCCTTAGTTTTTCGAAAAATTTTAACTTTTGTTAACAGGAAATTTATAAAACAAAATGACCACATTATTAATATTCATGTCAACACCGAAGTGTTGACTACTGGGCTGGTGATACCCTCGGGGACGAAACGTCCACCAGCAGTGGCATCGACCCAGTGGTGTAAATAGTTATCAAATGTACCAGGATTATAATTTAGTACGCCAGACGCGCGTTTCGTCTACATAAGACTCATCAGTGACGCTCATATCAAAATATTTATAAAGCCAAACAATTACAAAGTTGAAGAGCATTGGGGATCCAAAATTTCAAAAAGTTGTGCCAAATACGGCTAAGGAAATCTATGCCTGGAATAAGAAAATCCTTAGTTTTTCGAAAAATTTTAACTTTTGTTAACAGGAAATTTATAAAACAAAATGACCACATTATTAATATTCATGTCAACACCGAAGTGTTGACTACTGGGCTGGTGATACCCTCGGGGACGACACGTCCACCAGCAGTGGCATCGACCCAGTGGTGTAAATAGTTATCAAATGTACCAGGATTATAATTTAGTACGCCAGACGCGCGTTTCGTCTACATAAGACTCATCAGTGACGCTCATATCAAAATATTTATAAAGCCAAACAATTACAAAGTTGAAGAGCATTGGGGATCCAAAATTTCAAAAAGTTGTGCCAAATACGGCTAAGGAAATCTATGCCTGGAATAAGAAAATCCTTAGTTTTTCGAAAAATTTTAACTTTTGTTAACAGGAAATTTATAAAACAAAATGACCACATTATTAATATTCATGTCAACACCGAAGTGTTGACTACTGGGTTGGTGATACCCTCGGGGACGAAACGTCCACCAGCAGTGGCATCGACCCAGTGGTGTAAATAGTTATCAAATGTACCAGGATTATAATTTAGTACGCCAGACGCGCGTTTCGTCTACATAAGACTCATCAGTGACGCTCATATCAAAATATTTATAAAGCCAAACAATTACAAAGTTGAAGAGCATTGGGGATCCAAAATTTCAAAAAGTTGTGCCAAATACGGCTAAGGAAATCTATGCCTGGAATAAGAAAATCCTTAGTTTTTCGAAAAATTTTAACTTTTGTTAACAGGAAATTTATAAAACAAAATGACCACATTATTAATATTCATGTCAACACCGAAGTGTTGACTACTGGGCTGGTGATACCCTCGGGGACGACACGTCCACCAGCAGTGGCATCGACCCAGTGGTGTAAATAGTTATCAAATGTACCAGGATTATAATTTAGTACGCCAGACGCGCGTTTCGTCTACATAAGACTCATCAGTGACGCTCATATCAAAATATTTATAAAGCCAAACAATTACAAAGTTGAAGAGCATTGGGGATCCAAAATTTCAAAAAGTTGTGCCAAATACGGCTAAGGAAATCTATGCCTGGAATAAGAAAATCCTTAGTTTTTCGAAAAATTTTAACTTTTGTTAACAGGAAATTTATAAAACAAAATGACCACATTATTAATATTCATGTCAACACCGAAGTGTTGACTACTGGGCTGGTGATACCCTCGGGGACGAAACGTCCACCAGCAGTGGCATCGACCCAGTGGTGTAAATAGTTATCAAATGTACCAGGATTATAATTTAGTACGCCAGACGCGCGTTTCGTCTACATAAGACTCATCAGTGACGCTCATATCAAAATATTTATAAAGCCAAACAATTACAAAGTTGAAGAGCATTGGGGATCCAAAATTTCAAAAAAGTTGTGCCAAATACGGGTAAGGAAATCTATGCCTGGAATAAGAAAATCCTTAGTTTTTCGAAAAATTTTAACTTTTGTTAACAGGAAATTTATAAAACAAAATGACCACATTATTAATATTCATGTCAACACCGAAGTGTTGACTACTGGGCTGGTGATACCCTCGGGGACGAAACGTCCACCAGCAGTGGCATCGACCCAGTGGTGTAAATAGTTATCAAATGTACCAGGATTATAATTTAGTACGCCAGACGCGCGTTTCGTCTACATAAGACTCATCAGTGACGCTCATATCAAAATATTTATAAAGCCAAACAATTACAAAGTTGAAGAGCATTGGGGATCCAAAATTTCAAAAAGTTGTGCCAAATACGGCTAAGGAAATCTATGCCTGGAATAAGAAAATCCTTAGTTTTTCGAAAAATTTTAACTTTTGTTAACAGGAAATTTATAAAACAAAATGACCACATTATTAATATTCATGTCAACACCGAAGTGTTGACTACTGGGCTGGTGATACCCTCGGGGACGACACGTCCACCAGCAGTGGCATCGACCCAGTGGTGTAAATAGTTATCAAATGTACCAGGATTATAATTTAGTACGCCAGACGCGCGTTTCGTCTACATAAGACTCATCAGTGACGCTCATATCAAAATATTTATAAAGCCAAACAATTACAAAGTTGAAGAGCATTGGGGATCCAAAATTTCAAAAAGTTGTGCCAAATACGGCTAAGGAAATCTATGCCTGGAATAAGAAAATCCTTAGTTTTTCGAAAAATTTTAACTTTTGTTAACAGGAAATTTATAAAACAAAATGACCACATTATTAATATTCATGTCAACACCGAAGTGTTGACTACTGGGCTGGTGATACCCTCGGGGACGAAACGTCCACCAGCAGTGGCATCGACCCAGTGGTGTAAATAGTTATCAAATGTACCAGGATTATAATTAAGTACGCCAGACGCGCGTTTCGTCTACATAAGACTCATCAGTGACGCTCATATCAAAATATTTATAAAGCCAAACAATTACAAAGTTGAAGAGCATTGGGGATCCAAAATTTCAAAAAGTTGTGCCAAATACGGCTAAGGAAATCTATGCCTGGAATAAGAAAATCCTTAGTTTTTCGAAAAATTTTAACTTTTGTTAACAGGAAATTTATAAAACAAAATGACCACATTATTAATATTCATGTCAACACCGAAGTGTTGACTACTGGGCTGGTGATACCCTCGGGGACGAAACGTCCACCAGCAGTGGCATCGACCCAGTGGTGTAAATAGTTATCAAATGTACCAGGATTATAATTTAGTACGCCAGACGCGCGTTTCGTCTACATAAGACTCATCAGTGACGCTCATATCAAAATATTTATAAAGCCAAACAATTACAAAGTTGAAGAGCATTGGGGATCCAAAATTTCAAAAAGTTGTGCCAAATACGGCTAAGGAAATCTATGCCTGGAATAAGAAAATCCTTAGTTTTTCGAAAAATTTTAACTTTTGTTAACAGGAAATTTATAAAACAAAATGACCACATTATTAATATTCATGTCAACACCGAAGTGTTGACTACTGGGCTGGTGATACCCTCGGGGACGAAACGTCCATGTCAGATGAATTTTAATGTAGACTTTCATAAGATAAATCCAGATTTAACATATTTGTGTGTAAGATTTTGAAAATCTTATTGAGTCAAACTGAATAGGTTGATTGATTTTTGGTTGCTTGCTTAACGTCCAGTGGCAAATATTTCATGCATTTTCAGAACGATACACACTGAATAGGAAATCATACTGTGAACTACATTTTTTTTTATTCGTCTTCGTGTCAGTTCTTAACTTTTTAAAATTTATGTATACCTTTTACTCTATCAAATGAAAAACTAATATTAAGATAATCTTATATTCTATTGAATATGATTAACGTATCTCACGAAATGGTCGGAGGGTATGTAATAATGGCCTGATTATCTTTTAATAAAATGTATTGCTATTCAAAAGACAATCTTTCTGAATTTTTCATTCGATTCAAGTAAAATTGTTATAAAAAAATAACCACTTTTCCGCGATGGAAATAACATAACAAATAGAAAAAAAAACATACACCCTCCCCCTTTTCCATAAGCTAAGTGGTACAATAAAGTACTTACAATGTGTCTTGCATTTGTCATACACCGTTATCGGATGGTAACAATACATTTGTGTCTTACTTCATGCAGTTAATGTAATATTTTCATTGTGTATGGATAATAATTTTTAAAAGGTTTATATCTAAATTATTTAGTGAGTTTTATTTCACATTCTAAATGAGCCGCAGGGCGTACTAAAACCTGAACCTCATGGTGTCAGGATTGTTCAAAGAAAGACCTCCCTCCGGTCTGTCTTTCATTTGATCAATCCTGACACCCCTCGGTGTGATCTACGACAAAAAAAAACTTAAAATATGCATTATCTATAACTGAAACTATTCAATCAAATACAACAACATTTGGACACAATCAGCATTGGGGTGTTTAGTTAAACAAAATATCTTATTTTGCATATTTTTCATGTTCAGATCAATTCTACCAATTACATATAGTGTGCGATAATTTTGTCGTAGACTGTATTATCGACGTAAGACTGAAGAGAAAATGCAGAAAGTCAGTTGCAGAATTCCAAGGTAATATGTCAAAACATTATTGCGTCAACACAAATTATTTTTTTAACAGTAATCTTTAAATAACATTTTCTACAGCCTTCCGTGTACGCACGTTGACATTTGAACTTGTGACTTCAAACTTACACCAAATCTAATAACAAAGTTGATGCGGTACAATTATCATCGATAATGTTACAACACACAATTTTATAATACAACAACGTACCCCAATAAATTTATTAAAAATGAAAAAGCGGATTTACGCCAACTCCCTTTTTGTCCAATGTCAGAACTTACCCACTGGACGAAACAATTTCATGAAATTTTGTAGATAATAAGGACATACTATGTAGATGTGTATATTGACAGGAAATTATTATTCAGTAATTTTTCTTATACAATTTTTTTTTCTTATACTTATTTAATTTCTCCAATGACAATGTGGGGACGTGGGGTATGTGAGCGTGCTCACTAAGGTCCGTCAGTCCGTCCGTCCGTCCGTCCGTCCGTCAGTCTTGTTTCTTGTCATTGCAACTCCTCTCAAACCACACAACAGAATTTCACGAAACCTTTTCAGATAATAAGGACATACTATGTAGTTGTGCATATTGACAGGAAATTACGATTCAATTTTATTTCTAGGAGTTACGCCCCTTTGAACTTATTTGCTTTAATGTACTACTGCAACAGTTTGTCATCGCAACTCCTCTGAAACTACATAACAGAATTTCATGAAACCTTTTCAGATAATAAGGACATACTATGTAGATGTACATGTGCATATCGACAGGAAATCACGATTCAATTTTTTTTCTAGGAGTTACGCCTGTTTGGACTTATTTGCTTAAAGGTACTACTTCAACAGTTTGTCATCTCAACTCTTCTGAAACCACACAACAGAATTTCATGAAACTTTGTAGATAATAAGGACATACCACGTAGATGTGCATATCGACAGGAAATTACGATTCAATTTTATTTCTAGGAGTTACGCCCCTTTGAACTTATTTGCTTCAATGTACTACTTCAACAGTTTGACATCTCAACTCTTCTCAAACTACATAACAGAATTTCATGAAACTTTTTCAGATAATAAGGACATACTATGTAGATATGCATATCGACAGGAAATTACGATTCAATTTTTTTTCTAGGAGTTATGCCCCTTTGAACTTATTTGCTTCAATGTACTACTGCAACAGTTTGTCATCTCAACTCCTCTCAAACTACATAACAGAATTTCATGAAACCTTTTCAGATAATAAGGACATACTATGTAGATGTGCATATCGACAGGAAATTACGATTCAATTTTTTTTCTAGGAGTTATGCCCCTTTGAACTTATTTGCTTCAATGTACTTCTGCAACAGTTTGTCATCTCAACTCCTCTGAAAACACACAACAGAATTTCATGAAATTTTGTAGATAATAAGGACATATTATGTAGATGTGTATATTGACAGGAAATTATTATTCAGTAATTTTTCTCATACAATTTTTTTTTCTTATACTTATTTAATTCCTCCAATGACAATGTGGGGACGTGGGGTATGTGAGCGTGCTCACTAAGGTTCTTTAATTGTGTGTAGTGTAGGTAACCATACATATATAAGGGACTTTCATATATGTTAAAAAAAAAATGCCTTCAGTTGAGATGTGGTAATGATATTATTGTTTCCTGTCTGAATCTCAGTCAAACTCTACAGACCTGAAAACGAAAGGAATTATAGTTAAATTTTATAAACATCTGTTCATCATACCACCACATTGATGGCTGATTTTTCGTTATATTTCGTTAACCCTATAATATTGGAGCACTTGGATAAATTCAATTATTTAAGATGATTTATTGGCCTGTACAAACAGACACAAATTTGCGACTAACTGAAGTTTTTATACTTCGTCTTGAACTTGGCATATCAGAAACCCTTTTGTTAGTTAAATATTTAAAAAAAATGATGTTTGAGTAACAATATTATTCAAAGATTCACTCAAATAAGTATTGAAATTCTCCCTTTACACTTATTGTAAAATATAACGAAAGAACGTCTTTTTAAAAACCTTGACGACACTGTTTTCAATGTTTTTCACTAGGCGTTGGAGGATAGTGTTGTCCTTTTTCAACATGCAGTTTTTAAAGTCTCGGTTTTCAACAATGTTGAAGTCCCTTGTAATAACGTCGCCATACAGATACAACCTTAAATCGATCTTTAAATCGATGTTTCATAGTCTTTTGTGGGAGCATTATTTTATTATACTTAAGTCTAATGTAACTGACGTATGAAGTTAACTACGTTTTATCGCATATTTCCACTTTTTAAGATAGTTCTTACAATTTCCTTTCAGAATGCACAGAAGAAATGGCAGAGTGGAGACAAACACAACAAGCTGTTCATGAACAAGTCAATGATAAGTTTCTACATTTTGTAAAATTACGAAAGTCATTTTTATGTCAATACTTTCTCAATCACACTTCATGCAACGAAATTGAAAATCGTATCTTAGTGGATGCGTTGTATTCCTCTATTAAGAATGATGATGCAGACACAGCTAAATTCATTGGATGGCAAATTGCCAGATACGTTCTGAAATCCATTAATGTACCCCTGTATGATATTTGGCTAGCGTCTTTATGCATATGTTCAGGACGAAAAACAACAAAACCTAATTCTTTCTTTTGTTCATCAAATGTCACTATTATCATAATGGTGCCCCAACTAATCAAAGACACTGCAGAAAATTTTGAAGGAATACCAATTAAACAAGTCGCATATCATTGTGAAGTATTTAAAGAAGCAAAGGCTATTTCTGCAGAAAGTACAAAACTGTTAGAAAATGATATAAACATTCAGTGTCATGTCCCAGGTCCATTTGCAGAACAACTGTTCAACAATCATAGGCGACTTACTCTTGTTTGTTCATCTGAAATCAAATCCAAGGACTTTCCAACTGTGCCAATGTTTCTTACACGTGCTTGTATTCAGCTGTATTGCTATGTCAAGGGTGCAATTCCAATTGGCGAAAATCATTTCCCTGGTAGTTTACAGGGAATACCAACTGATGTCATTGAAGGATTTCCTAGGTTCTGTTCAAATAAATTAAGAATTGGCGATTCAGTTACAAATACAAGGATGAAAGGTACGTTAGGAGGTTTTTGTCGATTTTATGGAAGAGAAGCATTTCTTACATGCGCTCATGCAATGATGGACTGGGAAACACTGCTTTCAACCGGACATAAACAGCATACCCAGCTAGAAAGTGTTCATTTTAACACTGGTGATAACATATTGAATGAGACACCGCTTTGTGGAAAGGTTGTCAATCACACTTTTACTCATGACAACTCCAAAAAAGTTAGTACAGATGCAGCTGTTATAGAACTTGATAAAGATATTTCTGTTCCTTTGGACGACTATGTAAATACAAAAGGAAACGGATCACTTCAGTATAAGGCATTGGGTAAGATTTGAAATAAGTATGGTGAACTTTGCTTTCTACTTCGTTTGAAGAGTTCGAATATTACGCCAACAATTTGAAAGCAGAAGAACCAATGTTCCAGGAATTCATTCCCCTGAGTAATTTAAAACACGTCTTTTAATCTTTATTTTAACTCTTAGCAGTTTTGTTTGATTTCTATTTAG
The DNA here is from genome assembly GCF_963676685.1 of Mytilus edulis. Classification (NCBI taxonomy): domain Eukaryota; kingdom Metazoa; phylum Mollusca; class Bivalvia; order Mytilida; family Mytilidae; genus Mytilus; species Mytilus edulis. The sequence goes on from NC_092349.1 coordinate 3,428,785, forward strand.
GCCATCAAAAGATAAACGGCTGAACAGTGTTTTCAATCGAAGTTTTATAAGAGATATAAGATCATTTTAAATATCGATATCTTAACTAAAAACAAACAGTATGTATTGTCTGTTGGAAACAATTCATAAATTTAAAACTGACCCTTCTCTTTTTTATCTAAATGTATATGAGTGTTGAATTATCTGTTCATTTTAATTTTCGTATTTCAAGCGCCCGCATTTTTTATGCTTGACACTTAGAATGTATAATTCCAATCGTAAACTAGTCCTTAGCCAGTGAATAAATTGCAATCAAATTTTGACGAATTCTTCTTAGGAAAATCACAAAGATCATCTATTGTTGTGGTTTGGTTAGAATCATGTTTAGATTTATCTTACCAGGGCATGGACTTCGTTATTACTAAAGTTCTGGTTACTTATTTTGTATCCACAGCTCTTCCTGAATCTCTGGTTTATGTCAAATATTCTCACAACCATGTTATCGAGCACCTATTATTTGGCTTTTAATTTCGATTATTTTTTTGGTTTGACTGGCATGAATAACAATTGCATGGTCATTTTTTTATATAAATTTCCTGTTTACAAAACTTTGAAGTTTTCGAAAAACTTAGGATTTTCTTATCTCAGGCATATATTACCCAAGCCTTATCTGGAACAACTTTTTGGTATTTTCGGTCCTTAATGCTCTTCAACTTTGTACTTGTTTGGCCTTATAACTTTATTTGAGCGTCACTGATGAGTCTTATGTAGACGAAACGCGCGTCTGGCGTACACATTTATAACTCTGGTACTATTTACACCACAGGCTCGATGCCACTGCTAGTGGAATTCGTCCCCGAGGGAATCACCAGCCTATTAGTCAGCACTTCGGTGTTGACATGAATATCAATTATTTGGTCATTTTTTTTAATTTTTTTTTTAAATATGCAGTTTACAAAACTTTGATTTTTTTCGAAAAAAATAAGGATTTTCTTATCACAGGAATCGATTACCTTTAGTTAGCTTTATTTCACACAAATTTATTTTGTGTCCTCAATGCTCTTCAATGCAACTTTGTACTTGTTTTGCTAACAGCTTTATATTTTTTTTAACTGGGCGTCACTGATGAGTCTTATGTAGACGAAACACGCGTCTGGAATACACATTTATAATCCATGTACCTTTGATAACTATTAAAGAGGTGGGGGACACTTCTGTAAGGAATACTCTCAGTACCTTAAGTTTATTGTATATAATGTGAGCCGTAACAATACTTCTGTTAGTTAGATTAATCTCCCCTTTCCCATTAAAAAGAATTATTGTGAATATGCCATCCCTCGCATAAATCAGATACAACATGGTAATTTTTTAATTCTCTAGTCGAATTAAATTGACGATATAGCAAGATCAAAAGCATGTTTTTATAGGAATTTACAGGGACTTTTGAGATTTATTTAGTACCGTGGTAATAACAATTTCGTTTACGAGAAAATCTTATACTTTGACGAGTTATACCCTTTTATTAACCGATTATTTGTGCGAGAGTACTGGTTCATTCATTTGTTATGCCCCATTTATGGGCATTATGTTTTCTGGTCTGTGCGTTCGTCCATCTGTTCGTCCCGCTTCAGGTTTAAGTTTTTGGTCGAGGTATATTTTGATGAAGTTGAAGTCCCATCAACATGAAACTCAGTACACATTTTTCCTATGTCATGATCTTTCTTATTTTAATGCCAAAGTAGAGTTTTTACCCCATTTTCGCGGTCCACTGAACATGGAAAATGATAGTGCGGATGAGGCATTCGTGTACTGGAGACACATTCTTGTTTTTAAATATTATAACAATAGCACGTTATAACCTAACTATTGACAAAAATATCGATTACTTGGTTCTATTGTATGCCATGATGAGTCAATTTATCACATAATAAGTTTAACAATAGGGGCAGGATCTGGGGCAATATGCGCAATTGTTTCTCCATAGGCCGTAATGGTAACGTTTTCTTCTGTTGCTCAGCCCATATCGTAAACTTGTATATGTATGATAGCTTGTTTCGAAGCTGAGACATTTTTACATATGTGGTTAAATTTTCGGGGTACGAAGTGTGATTCATTTTTCCGTAATTTAGCAAACCCCGAGAATCCTTTTGCGATGTGGCTCCTCATGGTAAAAAATCCCATTTTTAACACAATAAGTTCTTTGAAATTTTAATACTTTGAACACATTTAATAGCTCCATGGTTTTTACACATTTATTCTGTGTTCCCCTACTTTCTAAATTAACACTAATGGTTCAGCTCACACATTTGTTTATCATAGAAATGTGTCAAATATCACTACACAGAGATTTTTTGTTTACACGTGACTTTTGTGTTCCTCATTTCAAGGCGCATTAGGGGTATTGTCCCATCTGCTTAGCCTTCATGAGCCCATGAGATCCCCCATCCCGTTTTATTTTGGGGTTCGTGCATGCTCGGTCTTTATTTTGGTTTTTGTAATGATGTCTTGTAGTCTTTTTCTTTTTAGAAATATCGCTGTTCATTTGTTTTCGTGTCCTTTTGATATCTTTTGTCTCTCTTTGAATGAAAATTCAATCTGTTGTGCCTTTGTTGACTGCATCAACCCCAATTAACTCAAAAAACCATATCACAGATACAGATTTGTCCGAATTATATTTTGACTTACTTTCTTAAATTTGCAACGAGAGAGTGTGAATACTAAGATTTACGACAACAGATATAGTTTAAATTTTCCGGATTGGAATTTTCTGAGTAGGTAACTTCCAGTAGTCTTGCATACAGATTGTTCAAGCTATCTCATTTGTTACGTCGTCATCACTTTTTAACCAATTAAACATGTCTAAGTTGTGTTTGGCACTTGAAAGTATTTATTCGTTAATGCATTTCATTCTTCGAATACGACAAAACATGTTTACATAGATCATGTAGATGGAAGGTGATTTAGTGCAAAGATATTTTCAAGGAGATATTTAATTATATGGTAATTAATTTAAGAATTGTTAATGTTAAGGATGTTTAATGTACAGTTGGAACTATTCGTCCATATTCAAGATCAGAATAATAACCTAGGTGGATATTTATTTCTTTGGGTTAAAACAACTTGTCGAGCAAGATAGTTACATGCAGTTCCCAATGAATTAACATGTTCCCTTCAAATGCCTGCCCCTTCATTCAGATTCGATCTTTTATTCTGAATTATCAACATACTTTTCTTTTCTATCCCTTATCAAATAAAACTACATGTATATTAAGTTAGACTTGAAAGGGTTTAAACCAATAGTTAAAGGTACCAGGATTATAATTTAATATGCCAGACGCGCGTTTCGTCTACAGAAGACTCATCAGTGACGATGAGATCAAAATAGTTATAAAGCCAAACAAATGTAAAGTTGAAAAGCACTGAGGACCTAAAATTCCAAAAAATTGTACCAAATACAGCTAAGGTAATCTATTCCTGGAATAAGAAAATCTCAATAACATTCTCTTATTATAACGTAATAATAGTATTATTTTCCCATTACACAAGATGAGTTCAGCTTCCGTGCCAAAATACTAAACGGGCAATATGAGGTTTCGTCAAAATCAAATACTTCTTTGTTTTTATCTTATCAAAAACAGAATGTCTACGGCTAATGAAGAATGGATTGGGGATATTGATTATTCGAACAAATATTGATTTCCATCTAACGAAATATTTGAAGATACTTCGAAGAGCAAGCTTTAAAATAAAAAAAGAAGCATATCGGTACAATGTCTGTTCAGTAACTGCCTTTCATCGTCAATGACTTCGCAAAAGAAAAGCATCTATATGAAAAAAAATATTTTAGTAAAATTTTGGAGCAGAATTCGGATCGCAAATTTGTTGAAGCGGTATGTTTTTATAATGAAAGTCAAGAACTCAAAACAGGAGTGGGAAAATCTAAGTAGGAATCAAATTGATTTGCCTTTATACAATTGGTTTTTTTCCCTTAAATTCCAAATTGGAGAAAATGACGAAAAGAAATTTATTTGACATTATGATAATTTCCGATACGGTTTCATTTTTAACGTAGCTACTTTGTTCAAACAACAGAGGTTAGTTGTTCTTGTGTTTTGTTAGTGAAGCATAACAAATTGAAAACATTAACTTTACACAAAAACCTATACAAGTTTTGGGAATATACTTTGGACTTAATAAGAATGAGTGTAAAAAAATTAAACTTGCAACGACTATACGAAAAATCTGAAAAAATAATTAAAGATTGGAATAAAAGAAATTTAACTTTGTTATGTAAGATAACTCTTGTTAAATAATTAATCTTACCGAATATTACTTATGTTGCATCTGTAACCGAAAACAAATACCTAGAAACAATTTAAAAACTTATATAGTTTTATATGGAATAATAAATCAGAATAAGTTAAAAGGGATATAATAAGTAAGTATTACCATGCTGGCGGCCTTAAAATGACAAACATAGATAAATATCTAGAAGCGATAAATATTAGTTGGGTAAAAAAAAACTCATCGATAACGAAGATCTATCAACCAATTGGAAAGTCTTACCAAAACTTTATTTTGATAAATTTGGACAAGAATTCCTTATATTTAAAATGAATTTCAACAATATTAATTTGGTCTATAAACTGAAAGAACTAATTCCACAATTTCATTTAGGAATAATCAGACCATCTATCATATAAACAAATTAGACAGCAGGTTATATGGGGCAATAAAAATATCAAATTAAACGGTAAATGTCTCATTTTCAAAAACTGGACAAACAGTAAAATTCTATTTGTAAATGACATTATTGATAATAAAGAAAAATTTAATCAACACATGATCTCAGATAAACTATCCTGCCATGTTAACTGGTTTTCGGAATATTCTAAATTAATGAAAGCAATACCAAAACAGTGGGTACAAGGGCTAACTAAAGAAGAATAAATTAAAACAAAAGTTGCTATAGGATTCGAATATAAATCTAAAGATAGAAAAGGAAAAATGGTATTGCTTAAAAACATTTCTACCAAAGAAATTTACATCTCCCTCTTAAATAGATATTATGAAACACCAATAGGATGTCAAAAATGGGACAAAATATTTATCTTAGAAAAAAACACAAGCAAAAGACAACAAATCCTAAATTATATCTTTTATTATAAAAAAGATAATAAATTCAAAATTTTAAGATGGAAATTTCTGCACTACATTTTACCAACCAAACAATTACTCTTCTCTTGGAAAATAACTAAAACTTCGCTATGTAATATTTGTGATGTCATCAAAGATTATGAGCACTATTTTTTGACATACAAATTTCTGATATCATTTTGGGATCAAATAAAACTATTACTTGATAAACTTAAAATAGGACAACATATAATATCAATTAGATCACTGTTGTACGGGTACAAAATAAACGGTACAAGTTATTACAGTATTAATGATTTAATAACAATTATTCTTTTTATTATATACAAAGGATACTATATATCCGAACAAAAAACAAAACTAATTAATGTGTTTGAAATTTTTAAAAAAGAATTTCTTCAATATCATGAAATATTGCTAAATAATGAAGACAAATATGAAAAATTCCATAATCTGGTTGCAGCAAAAAATTAATTAATTTCATGAATTAGAATTTATAATACATCATGTTATCTTATTTCTATTCAGTTACATACATGTCATTATTAATATATATATATATATTGTGCACAAACAAAGTACTAACTTTATCACTGAAATGCTATATACTAACGTAAACGAGGCCGCGATAAGGTACCGGTAATTCATGTATCTCTAACAAATGTAAAATTCAAATAAAATATTATAAATTTAAAAAAAAAAAATTGAGGACAACAAAATATCATTTTAGAGGTATAAATTGATATCATTGAATGAACTCCCTCCAAACAACAGTGGAATCGGGTACCTTAAAATATTTAGCATCGCCTCAATGTCCATACTGGCTGTCTAAAGGTAATGGATCTAAACGTGCCCATTCTTAAATGAACTCAAGTTGGGGGAAATCAATTATAATAACAAGAATGCCAGTACTTTTTGTTATCAGATAGTACGTTATCTCATCCGTCAATGTGTATAGTGGTCCAGGTCATAAGCTTGTTTCATTATATCAAAAATTTAAATCACAAAAATACTGAACTTAGAGAAAAATCAATTCGGAAAGTCCATAATCACATTACAAATTCAAATAACACAACGCATCAAAAACGAATGGACAAGAACTGTTATATTCCTGACTTTCTTACAAAGATACATTATAGGTCAAAGTACGGTCTTTAACACGTAGTTCACTGAAACTAAAACACGACTTGATCAAGTGGGATAAAACAAACGGACAAAAACTCAATGACAACACCTTCAAATTATGCATATTTCTTAAGTTCTAAATATAAATGTAAATAACTAGCATATCGTAATAGAGATAACTTTATTTGAGATTACGGTCATGGTTGATTAATTAGAATTCTTTAAGCAATTGTTGATTGAGCATTAAGTTGGTTAACTTGAGTTCAATCCACTTGTTTCAGGTTTGAAATCTCGCTATTTACAAGATGGTTACATTCAGTCACCTAAAGAATTACACGGAAAGAACATCAATGTTGTTTGTGCACGGGCAGTTTCAGGGTTCAAAGATCAAGTAAGCCCAATATCAAAAGTGGAGGAATGGGAAATGGAAAGAGAAGACATAGTGTCTGCATCAACCAATCTTATAACTAGAGCATTGAAAGATCTACAAACTCGAGTGGTGACATTTGTTCACATGAACGCATTTGTACCTCAAATTATCTATGAAGCTAAGAAAGAAGAAGCAAAATCAAGAAGAACAGTACAATTTTATAATCAACTTGCAGTACACAAAATACCATTCACGCAAGGAGATTCAGGAGCTTGTGTTTACATAACAGATGGAAGATGTGCAAAAGGTTGCCTTGGAATGGCAATAGCTGATTTTCCTGGGAATGGATGCATAGTTACTCCAATGGCTACTTTGTTAGAAAAGTTGGATTTAATCTAAACCATCTTATTACAAAATCAAACATGGATAACTATCTATTTAGAAAACCATTGTTTTTTAAAAGTGAATTCAATTGGTTGCTTCCGAACATTTTGTTTTTCCACTTTTATTTCATATACATATATCAATTTCCATAGTAAGATACGAATGAGTATGCCAAATGAATAACTTAAAAGTTTGCATATCCTAATAATTACATTAGATGTATGATGACACGAGGTCCCATAAAAAAGTTCACAGGTCAATTAAATAAAAACTTGATGAAAATTGTGTTTTCATGATCCTAACTAAAAAATGTAATTATAAGTATTAAATGCTTCTTTTTGTATCTTCATAGGGTTGTAAAAGCGTTGACCGTGCGCACATTTTTAGAATGAAGCGCTTCAGCGCTTCATACAAACTGTACCTCGGTCAACGCTTTTACACCCCGATAAAGTTACAAAAAGAAGCATTCAATTCTTAAATAAAATCGTGCATAACTCATAGTATTTGTTCACCTAGATATTGTTTCCCATCTTCAACCACATGTTTAATACGTTGTATAAAATTCGTAATAATAGATCGCTTATAATCAGTGATATTTTAACTTGTCATTACACAAAACATGACCGAGCTATTAAAATAAGGTATTAAACTCAACACTTCGTTTTGGGAATTATAAAGCTTTCCTTTTTAGAGTCAGATATAATTACATGACTTTTGGGTAGGTCATAATTCATATCGTTTAACTGGTCAAACATAAATCGTAGCATTTTGAAAGGTCAAAAAGATTTTTTCTAAGTATTTCAAGACATCATGTAAATATTATATTAGCAACTCTTTACTCTATGATTTCATACTGATGTGTGTGACTATTTGACAATATTTTTTGTCTGGGTAAGACAAAATGTAATTTGTCTCATATGAATTCACTTACCAGTTCAGAGCTTTATATTAAGCTTATACTAAAGGTGTATGTATCTATTATATTTGCCTTTGTACATTATGCGTTCTTTGTTGGACATACATAAAGTATGTTTGTTTTTTTTAAATTAAAATGAGATGGTTAATAAAAGCATTGACAAGTGTTAGCATTATGTTTGTGTGCAAATATTACCTTTCGATGCAAGTGCAGACAATTAATCTGAGGAGTACAAAATATTGGCTGCAAGCGTAAGAGAGTAATTCATGAGAATCTTTTCTCTAATCATTTTAATACGTTTAATTAAAATTTTGCTACATTGCAAAGGAATCTGGATATCCCGTGATTGATAACATTAAGTTGTAATACCATCATTGAATTTCCACTATTAGTCTTTGTTAAATTACCACTTATTAATAATAAAATTAACGGTACAAATTTTCTTGCACCAGATGCGCATTTCGACAATACATGTCTCTTTTTATTAAATCATGGTGCAAAATCATCTTTGTTTTAAGTAATGAAATATTTGGCATGAGTAAAGTTTTATCCTGTGCAGTACTATAGATAAATAACATTTAATTGCATATAAGAAAATAACCATCACTGGAACTTAACGAATCAAATGTTAACCCTTTTTTCCTTGTGTTCAAGCTTAAGTAACCATGTATCAAAAATAAAGATGCTTTGAAACACCCAAGATATATGTTCATCACTCAGAGTTTGTTCTTTTACTGCATTTAAATTTTTTATAAACCCTTTTTCGTATTCAGTCGGATGTGACTTACTTTGATTCAGTGGTTTATACACCTTAACTCAAGAGAGTATATAGCTAAAGGCAACAGTAGTATATCCCTGCTCAATAGTCGTAAATCGATTTAACTGAAACCAATCCGGTCACAAACCAAAAATAATGGAAACACATCAACTTTATAGGCGTGAACCACTTATGAGTTCACGCAATAAAAAAAAGTTACACCTTCCCCTTAGTTGTAAAATGGAAAACAGGTTGACAACAAAAAGAGAACATTCTTAATCAGTGGATACATAATTATTCAGGTATAATACTTTACAGTCTGTGTTAATGGTTGTACATATAGTGAAAACGTGGAATTCGTATTATAAGAGAGGTATACATAGTGAAAAGAGTGGTATCTAAAGTTAAAAAAAAGTAGTATGAATATTGTAAGAAATGGAAAATAAATAAGCAGAATATATATAGTATAAAATGAATTATGTATAATATAAAAAATAAGTCGTATATAAAGTATATAAAGTGGTTATATATAGTGTAAAATGTGAAATACATATTGTAAAATCTAAGATATAATACTAGTATTGCAAAACGTGGTCTTATACATGTTATAATGGTTTATTATATTATAGCTTTTCAGTAAAAAAAAATGAGTAAATTCGTTGTTATCATTCATTGTTCAGATTAAACATAACGCATTATTCAAGAAGGCTATTTTTCTATTGTATTTGCTTTCTACATAGCTGCTAACCTATTGTGAGAGCATTAATCAGCAACAATTATAAAACAGATAATTACATTGTTTTTTTCAATACAGATCTGTTTTGTAAATAGTTATCAAAGGTACCAGGATTAAAATTTAGTACGCCAGACGCGCGTTTCGTCTACATAAGACTCATCAGTGACGCTCAAAACAAAAAAAATTATAAAGCCAAACAAGTATAAAGTTGAAGAGCATTGAGGATCCAAAATTCCAAAAAGTTGTAAACGTCACGTTTGTTACGTTTGGAGAACGTGTTTTTCAACAGACTGTCGGCATTCTAATGGGAACCAATTGTGTTTTTCTTCTTGCAGACTTGTTGCTTTGATATTATGAGGCTGACTTCATACAGGAACTTCTTAGAAAGAAAGATAAGAAGTAAGAAATATCCTCTAAATTTTTTTACGCTATAAAGATGATGAGGGTCAGTTAAAAACAAACCTTTACGACAAAAGAGACGATTCCAGCTGCCCAAGTGTTAACTTTATATTTCTTAGTAGCAACATGTCAGCAGCGCCTGCTTACGCCGTATATATCTCCAAATTGATACGATATTCCCGTGCTTGTATTTCCTATCATGATTTCCTTGATATAGGGTTGCTGCTCACCAGGAAGGTATTAAACCAAGACTTCCAAATGGTGAAGTCAAACCCCTCCCTTCGTAAATTTTACGGACGCCATCACAAGTTGGTTCACCGTTATAAAATAACCGTTTCACAGATGATATTGGATATGTTCCGCACGTCGTAAGTGCAATTTCTTTCCCTTTTAACAAATATGACCTACCGAATTTGACTTTTTACCGGGTTTGTAATAACATGAGCAACACGACGGGTGCCACATGTGGAGCTGAATCTGCTTACCCTTCCAGAGCACCTGTGATCTACTCCAGTTTTTGGTGGGGTTCGTGTTGCTAACTCGTAAGTTTTCTATGTTGTGTCATGTGTACTATTATTTGTCTATCTTTTTCATTTTTAGCTATGGCGTTGTCAGTTTATTTTCGATCTATAAGTCTGACTTTCACAAAAACATAATGTTCTGTAGAATGCAAGCTATGTAATCCAATTTTTGAAAAATGTTCAGAAAAGTGGTTTTCTGTTTTGCATCACTCTACGGTCAATACGAACATTTTTAAAGGCTGTATAAATGTTTCGTAATATACAACATCCACACACCAAAAGTGGTGTTGATTTTTATGTCTGGAACTTATTATTCTTAAATAGATTTTCAAAAGTCTGTTTACAGTTCTTCAGTGAGAGTGCTTATAGTTCCAACTACCTAACTAAAGACATGTGACAAATATGTGGAGGGTGTTTTTTTCAGTTGTTTCCTGTAATTAGTTGATACTTCAGCTTTATCATGTACATCTTTTGTATATTCATTTTATTAAATTTACTGTTTGCAAAAGTATAAATTACTCTAAATTATAGGGATTTTCTGGTAACTTAACAGAAAACCCTTGCCGTTTTTGGCACAACCTTTTTGATCTTTTGGTCCTTGATGCTGTTCAACTTTGTACTCGTTTCGGCTTTCAAACTTTTGTATCTGTGCGTCACACATAGGTCTTGTGTGGACAAAATACACTTCTGGCGTATAAAAATTTTTGAACTTGTTGCCTTTTGTTGGCTGTTGTTCGTGTGATTCTTTGTCAATTGTGTTCTCCAATTTATTTATATTGTAGTCCTGTGTTGTCATTTTGATGTTATATTTCATATGGCCATAAAAGTGCGCGGTTTGGCATGCCACAAAACCAGGTTCAACCCACCATTTTTTCCTTTAAAAATGCCCTGTACCAAGTCAGGAATATGGTCATTGTTATATTATAGTTCGTTTCTGTGTGTATTACATTATAACGTTGTGTCGTTTGTTTTCTCTTATTTTTGAGTGTAAATTCACATTGCGATAAGACGTGTCACGGTACTTGTCTATCCCAAATTCATGTATTTGGTTTTGATGTTATATATATATGTTATATTTGTTATTCTCGTGGGATTTTGTCTATGTGTGTTACATTTTAGTGTTATGTCGTTGTTCTCCTCTTATATTTAATGCGTTTCCCTCGGTTTTAGTTTGTTATCCCGTTTTTGTTTTTTGTCCATGGATTTATGAGTTTTGAACAGCGGTATACTACTGTTGCCTTTATTTTGCAAGTTATTTTATTACTATGAAATGCAATACAGGAATGACTTTACTTTGCATTGTCAGATTAATATCAAAGTAAACCTTTAAATGCTGCACTAACGAAAAAAGTTGAAATAACAATCGCCGAACTCCGAGGAAAATTCTAAACGGAAAACCCTAAGCAAAATCAAACGCTAACAATATGACTCTTTGCATGGGAAACTTTTAAAGAATTATAAAATAAACATGTACATATTATTTGATTTTCAATCAAAGCCCATAACAGAAATATGTATCTCAAAATTAGTATATTGTCTTTCTTTTACCATAAACAAATTTTAGATTTTACTTTGAAAGACTAAGACTCAATGTTTCTAACATATGATATTTTACATGTGACTTTTTCATGCTTTTGTCCGTGACTTTTTGTCTGTGAAAAGTAAAATCACAAAAAATACTGAACTTAGAGGAAAATCAATTCGGAAAGTCCATAATCACATGGCAAAATCAAATAACAAAACGCATCAAAAACGAATGGACAAGAACTGTCATATTCCTGACTTGGTACAGGCATTTTCAAATGTAGAAAATGGTGGATTAAACCTGGTTTTATAGCGCTAACCCTCTCACTTTGATGACAGTCTCATCAAATTCCGTTATATTTACATTGATGGGTTAACTAAACAGACACAATAAATAAAATAGTCAAAATATGGGTACATCAGTCATTATCGTATAACAATTTTAAAAGGAACAATTTAACAATTCATCTATCTACAAAAAGATTCATAGATTTGTGTGTCTGACGTCAGAAATTTTATACGTCACATAAATTTGTCGTTCAATGTGCATACAAACATTTTAAAAATTTACATAGGCAATGTTAGCATATTGGGTTAAAAAATCAAAAGTATGTAAAAATAAATTTCAGAAACAGACCGAGATTGAAAATAGTCCAAAAGCTATATATCGAATTTATAAGAATCCACAAATAGTTAGTTCCACTACGCGATTGACTGATTTTGAATCGCATATGTTCTTCATACCGACTGTTATCATGAGAAGGAAATATTATTTATACCTATTTATATGTTATAGGCTGTGCATCAAACTTGTAGAAACACTTAGATTGAACCTTTAATTTTATCAAACAAGAAAATATAAAATGCTTTTCAAACATATTAGCAAACGATAAATGTATGGACTGTCAGGAACATTTAAAACTAAGATAAAGCTCTTGCAACCCTCATGATCAGTCTGCAAATATGTTTTACTTATATTTTAGGAAAATATTTTGAATTACCACGATATTGTGTATGCAGGGTCTCGGAAAGACCTCCAGTAGTCCGCGAAATCATTGTTTGTTTTGATGAAAATATTCTAAAACTACAACGATAACCTGCACAAGCTCAGGCATGCCTGATGTAGTATGTGGAAATAATTATTTACTGTTATGACAATATAAAAAAAAACTATATTAGATTGATCAACGCACATGTTTTATGGTCTACTTTACACCTTTTGTGTGTTACTTTATATTTCTGATCGTACGTGTCAAATTATAACTGGTAATATATAACATAATTTCAAAGTCAAAATAGTAAGTGGATGCTCGTCAAAGTACCCTTAACTGTTTTTCCCGTTTTTTACCATTCAATCTTAATGAGTTTTTTTTATTATTTGATAACGAATTTAACATTCAATCTTAATGCGATTTTTTATAAATTTTGAGCAAATCCAATAAGACATGTAGTGTAAGTTGAACAATGATCAAGAAACAGTCCACGTTGGTCAGGTCTATGTTTTACCCAAAAACATATACTGTTCCTAGGTTTTTTTATAATATAAACTAACACAGATTTTCAGGTCATTGTCAACGGTGGGGTTCGTGTTGTTTATTCTTTAGTTTTCTATGTTGTGTCATGTGTACTATGGTTTTTCTGTTTGTCTTTTTCATTTTTAGCCATGGCGTTGTCAGTTTGTTTTAGATTTATGAGTTTGACTGTCCCTTTGGTATCTTTCGTCCCTCTTTTAGAAAGGTCACGTTTTCAGATTTTTTCGAAATTTTTAATATTTGTTTCTATATGTTTTCATTTCCTTACATTTATTGATCAAATTTTATTACATTTCAAACATCAATCCTTTTTGGTCCTGTCATTGTCAGCATTGGTCAGGTCACGTTTTTATGAAGATTATGGTCTATATTTGTTCTCCTGGTATAAGCCACCCATCAAGGAAGACAAAAAACCAAGACTTGTACTAAATATCCATGTATAACCAATACTTGTAACAAATATCCAAGTATAACCAATACTTGTACCAAATATCCAAGTATATATAAACAATCAGAATATACACGCAATAAAAGGCTTTAATAAATGCCAATGACTTTGTAAAGTGAGTAGTCGCAAGACAACGCCGATGCTCTAATAATAATTTATTATATCTAATAAGAAATAAACATAATTCATACATTTATCTACACATATAAAAAATAATTCAAACATCAGTATTAAACACAAAACTCTTCAAATATAAAGCTGAATAAACTTTAACCAGAAGTAAAATTTACCAAGAAAATTCGACTGCTCAGATTGACGGTGTCGTGCTGAATGATTACATAGGCACTAAATTACCGCGAAAATAATTTTGAAGCGGGAATATCTAACGCCATCTGTGCTACATATGACGAAAACACCCATGAGAAATTAATTTCATTACAATAAACTGCCCGTTTAAACGAATGAAATTACAATTCTGATATTGATGTATTAAATGGTCTAAATTTATAACAATTTAAATTTGACATAAATCCTTTGAAAAATAAAAAAAAAGTTATCAGCATTTCGCGTTGGTCCAGTCATTAGTGTAACCCACCAAAGGGAGATTATTTATATTGTGAGGAATGTTGCACAATGATCATTTTTTAGAAATTACTTTTGCATGTTTCTAGGTAGATTCCTCATAACTTTTTTAGATTTTTGATAAAAACAAGACTGAAATAATTATTTTTGTGTTTCTTTTTAGTAAACTAAGCCGCATATTATGCCCCGGTAAAAGGTTAATATCCAAAATGGTCCTCAGTGAAAAAAAATTTTAAGTTTGACTATTTTGAATATTCATCGTTTCTAAGGGGGCACAATTGTTTTATTATACCGAACTAACAGTGGAAGGGATTTTGAACCATTGAGGTTTGATATTTGTAGGGTTCTTTGCAATTAAATGAAAATTAACTTAATTATTCCATGTCACGTGATAACGTTTTACCCAATAGTATTCTTTATAATATATGTAATGTATAATAATAGTAGTGTTTTATTTTTTAACGTCATTCGAATGAGTGAAAACGCTATAAATTAGTGAGACAATAATTGATTATGTTTTATAAATACATGTATTTAAAACTTTCGTCTTCTCCAGCAATTATCTAACTTATACCATGTATACTTAACGGACAAAAGTTGTCGGGTATAACAAAAAGACTACCACTAAGGTGGTTCCTATTATTAGACCAGTTATACTTTTCTCTTACTGTTAATGACGTCTCTACACCGACTAAATTGAAAGGTTGAGATGCCCTGATTAAATTTTAATCTTAGATACATGCTTTTTTGATAGTTGTAGATTTCAGAAAAAGCGTATAATGTTTTAGCTACTTGGTTTTTTGGGTTTTTTTTGCGTATCATTCGGATGAGTTAATGGGTTTTTAACTTATTTTTATAGCTAGTATTTGTACATTTAATATGTCAGGGCCTTTTATAGCTTTATACGGAACTAAACACATTTATTCAAAAACCAGTTGTTGGCATGACACGGGTTATGTTCTTCTCATATATATTTTGATGGTATGATACTAAACCCCTAACGGGGAGGATTGTGCCTGATATTCATATGATGAAATCATAATCTTTCAATCAGTTTAATTGAAGTCTGGAGCTGGCATGTCAGTTAACTTCTAGTAGTCTGTTGTTATTTATGTATTATTGTCATTTTGTTTATTTTCTTTGGTTACATCTTCTGACATCAGACTCGGACTTGAACAGAATTTTAAATATGCGTATTGTTATGCGTTTACTTTTCGACATTGGCAAGATGTATAGGGGGAGGGTTAAGATCCATAAACATGTTTAACCCCGCCGCATTTTTGCGCTTGTCCCATGTCAGGAGACTCTGGCCTTTGTTAGTCTTGTATCATTTTAATTTTAGTTTCTTATTTCAATTTGGAAATTAGTATGGCGTGAATTATCACTGAACTAGTATATATTTGTTTGGGGGCCAGCTGAGGGACGCCTCCGGGTGCGGGAGTTTCTCGCTGCATTGAAGACCTGTTGGTGACCTTCTGCTGTTGTTTTTTCTATGGTCGGGTTGTTGTCTCTTTGACACATTCCCCATTTTCAATCTCAATTTTATTTGTTCACTTTTGAAGTCGTAAGATAAGCAATAAATACAACGTGTTATGTCATTCGGTCTCTGATGGTATGTAGTCTAATTGGCAATCATACTAAATCTGCTTATATTTATATATACACATTTATGTTTCATTGTATAATGCTAATGCTAATGCTAATGCTAATTCTAAATAGTTAGTCCGAATGTTTCTTCATAAAGATAGTGTTCGACCAAACCTTTTTAAGCTTAATAACTATCTGTTACGTTGTTGCTCCTTGTCTATTGCAAATCACGATGGGAAGTGATTGAAGCTTGTGTCGTTCATACCAAGTCATAAAAATTTACTCAAAAGAAGAATTGCCTGAAATTATATAACAAGAACATTTTTTTTAATTTTCATCTTTCTAAAACATTTAATACAATTTACAAAAATATACAACATAATAGAAAATGGAAAATGCTGCAAAAGAATCATTTAAGGTCTTAAAGTGTAAACACATATACTAACTTTCAGACTTAAAAGATAATCATAAAGCTGATGCTGATTTGTCGTCTTTAAATTTTCTTCTGGGTGATCCAATATGTGAAGGAAATATCCAACCTGTGTAACGGCCTACTTGTGTAGTATAATGACATAGAATTTACACTCATTTGTTTTGTTCAGTTTTTTAAATGTCCCTTTATATTTTTGGGGGCATTTTTTCAGAATTCAATAACTCATTCATTGTTATATTTTTAACCGTCTCGATATGAAAGCTGTGATTATATATTTATATAGACCAACCATGTTAAACATGTTAAAGATTGTTTATTTGTGTGTATGAAAGTTTCTTTGGCTGATATATGATAGTTTTGTATTGAACTTACATTTTTATAAAACTGAAAAGAATAAAAATCTAAGATATAAAAAAAAGAAAAGAAAAAAAGAAACTTAAACTAATGTTATGTGTTCTCCATTCCACTGTAAATAGTTAATCGAGAAATAAAGATATATTTATATGTATACAGGTCGTTGTGACTAACAATTCATGTTTAACTTCATTAACCATATGATGTATTATTAATTGTGATTCATTTATAAACTATTGTTATATATATCGTCTATCGACATACTTATTTCTGAATGACCAGGGAAAAAAATGAGAAAAAAAGAGATAGGGTAAACAAGCTAAAAAATATAACAAAAATTCATCACCATATCAATATGTGAACTTAACTTTAAGATCTTATTCAAAACATTTAAAAACTAACTGACATTAGTTACATGTATTAAGAAATGTATACACAAGGTACAAAATTATCAATCACTTTATAAGCCTGATATAGTAAGTTGAGCTAATAAAATGCGAAATTCGTTTTATGAATGAAAATCTTAATATAACGAATGACCAATCAAAAGCTTCGTATCAAACTTCACCAATATCTTTAAAAATAATCAAAACCGTAAACAAAAATAGGCGGAATTTTATTATCAAATAATCGAGATAATTATCATTTGAATAAGGCACATTTTAGCAATAGGATTTGACAATGTTCGTATAATTTGGAGTATTTAAAAATAGATTCTGTGTATATTGTAGCTGCATCTGCCACACTAGCACTTATCTAACTGACAACGGTAAAATTTCAATGTTTATATTAATAGATATCTGATAAATGTGTGAAATCGATATGTACACTTATAAGCGGGAGTTTGCAATGCAGACTTAACAAACAGTTAAAGTCACTTTTTTGAAAATAGAAAGAATAGCAACGGTATTTCAAAGTCAAAAGTAAGTATACATTGTGTATTACTAGTAACGTTTTAACAGATCCATAAATAACTCAAAAATTGTATTAACTATGTATGATCTTATCCATTAATTAGAAACTCAGATTCGAAATGAAGTATTTCAGCCATTTTATAGGTAAAAGATGACAGAGAAATTTTTACTGCGTTTAATTGCATTACGTCTGTCTCATTTATTGACAGAGAAACTGATCATGTGATCAAACTAATTGGTTTAACTAGTAATTAGACAATGTCAACACAAATATTTCTCCATTTCTATTCATATATAAGCAGGAAGTATAAATTATGACTAAAGACATTAGATAGAAAATACACTCATTGACTAAGCTATACAAAATTGAAACAAATAAAAAAACGGTATAAATTTTGATTTTTGTTATATTGTATTTTTGTATTAGTCATTTGAATGCAGAAACGCCATAAACATGTGACCGTTGTGTGAAGTGGTGTATTTTAATATGTTCAAACTGATAAGTTGAGATTAGACATTTTCTATTTTCTATTTGATTTATTTTCTTTCCTGTTGATATTCTTGAACTTGTTTTTTTTTTGTCAATATTTTTCTCGTTGGTATTAATGCAGAGCAAAACAAAAATATCAAACTTGTCTAATTCACCCGCCCTATTCGTGTAATTTATCAACAAGATTGATGGTTTTTCATTAAAATTGATAAAAAAAAACAACAATGGATCAACCAAATCAAGTCCACTTTCCATTATTGCCTTAGTTTTAAAATTTAATTGTTTAATTTTGTAAATGCAATACTGCTCACCCATATTACTCGACATTTCTAGACAGTGCTCTCAAACATATTTTGAAACAGTTTATTTTTTTCTATGTATTGCATCTGAACATATTGTGTTGGTTTATGTTTATAATTTTACTATAGCTATGTTGTAATTCTTTCTGTCAAAATTGACGTTTAATATTATTATATGTTCTGTTAGACATTAATGGTGTCTATATGCTGTGAAATTTTTCATTTTTGGTTTTTAGTGTTTTATCTCGACTTTAACTGAAGCAACACTTATTAGGCCTAAAAACCCAATTGAAAACAAATAGTACTCGGTCTATTCGTGTGGTTTTTCTATGTTTACCTTCATCATGTTCAAAGGAGATGCTCAAACCTACACATTTGCATTCAGTGAATGTACAAATATCTATACAAAATAGAAATATTACAATCTTTATAACTAAAAGAGATATAAAAAGAATAGCCTCT
The DNA here is from genome assembly GCF_963676685.1 of Mytilus edulis. Classification (NCBI taxonomy): domain Eukaryota; kingdom Metazoa; phylum Mollusca; class Bivalvia; order Mytilida; family Mytilidae; genus Mytilus; species Mytilus edulis. The sequence goes on from NC_092349.1 coordinate 3,447,754, forward strand.
ATAAAGTATCAAATTAGCTAAAAAAAATATAATTTGATCTTTTTATTAAAATAAATAACGTATGACTGATCATGTCTGTTGTTACGAAATAAGCTTCCATACGAAATGAATCTTGTTTTTCTTACAAACTTACAAAAAGTTATACTTACTTGTTAACGTAAAGTTTAACCCTTCTCCCCCTCAAATTAAAAAAGAAGGGACAAAATTAAAAATGTAAAAGCGTTGGTAGTGTATGTAAGTCTGAGCCATATTTAGAACAATTTCAAAAATTTTAGGTTTTTAATCTGCTTCAATTTCGTATTTGATTTGCCATTGAACTGCTTTGAGTATTACCTATATGTTATCAACTGATCGGGCAGAGCTTACGTTTAAATTTGCAAAAGGACAGTCTATTCGAATATGTGTGTGATAAGGATGATTGCCATTATAATAATTACTGATTTCTAATCATCTATCAATGTCACAAAAACTGTATAGAATAACAACATATGCAGCTTTTGCAACTGCTGTCGGTTTTTTTACAAATTCCCAAATGTGAAAATTTTTACGTGTTTTTAAACTCCACTTTACAAAAAAAATCAACGGCTGTGTTTAATCATTTTTTTTGGCAATTAACATTTAACATATAGTGTTTACATATTTTAACCTGATCAATAACCATAGCTTGATACTTAATGAGTGTATCCCCAAAAAAGTCTATAATGAGCGAACGGGTTAAACTCCGCCCAGTCAAGTGAAATAAATTCAGTAATACCACTGATAAATGTGGTGTACACGCTCGCCAGAAGTATCACTTTAAAAAGCCTGATATATTTGATGAGTATGTATAGCCTTCCATAACACTGATGACTGGTATAATTTATGTTATAAGAGTCGTTCTGTATATGTCATGTACAAGTTGCAATTTTGTACATGTTTTAACATGAAAAAAAAATGTAATGTTATAATTTGTACAATGCAAAAGTTATAATGTGTACAAAAGTACCTCGTACATGTTACAACATGTACGCAATATTGTTTAAAAATGGTGTTAACCTGTACAAAATTTGAAAATAAATTTAAATAAAGCAGAATAAACTTGTACGTTTGAAATCTATTGAATACTAAAGAACAATAATAAACAGCATAAAAAAAATGCATTATTTACAACACGGGTCCCTATCAATGGACGAAATGGGAATGATAACGTTGTCACCTTGGGAGAGAACAGTTAATCTAGTTTTTGTGTTTTTAGTCTATGAATCAGCTTGTACCTGTTGGCCAGAAAGGGCCCTCTGTCGTACACGTTTGATGACAATATTTGATATTTCAGACAAACCCTAACTAGTATTGACATGAGGAATATCACCACCAGAAAGCACCGTCTTACGGGGAAGTATACCAGTAGATGTCATGTTGATAATGCTTCATCAGTCATGTTAAAATCACTTAATTCAATTACTATTGTTTCTGTTTCTAACTCAATTGGTTATTCATTGTTGTCTGCTTAATCATGACCATTTAATTCCCTATCAGTTTCAATGTTTATATCAATAATAATATCAGTCTCTGACATTGTTTTGTCAGTTTCAATTTTGAAACTGTATTATGTTCTATTTTAGAAAAACGGTATCCACTATCAGTATTGTCAATGGATAAAGAACTCTTTTCAAAGATTGCTTTTTAGTCTTCTTTGTTTGAATACCTGCTTACCTGTTCGTCTGCTACAAAAAGGAGGAACATTCACAATTAAACGTCAATTATTATAAAAGATAAAAGCGTAAACAAATTATAGTATATCAGGTAGTCCATCCTAGTCGGGGGAAATAAAATTGAAATAAACTAAATTCTAAACAGTTGATATGAATACAATGACGTTGCATTTTAATACGATTTAAATGAAAAAACCACCTCAGTTTCCTTTTTGCTTTTTTCCTTCATACAATGACATCTTATTTTGTGACTACATTTAAAACAAATGACAAAAAAAAACAGAACAAATGATATCGTTAATGTTATCATACTCATTTTTCTGAAAATAGTATATGTATCTACATTTTGCAGTTGATTATGGTTGCCTGGATGCATTTCCGTTTTCGCTTCACTGCGTTATGAACTGTCTTTGCACATACAAGTAAAGATGATAAAAATGCATCAACCTCCATTCTTCATGCATTTGCTCTTCAAGTTCAGAAAATGCACATATAATCAGCATTTCAAAATATAAGGACTAAATTCTCAAATAACACCTTTTTGGGGGAATATTTTATTTCTCTCTGTGTAATTTTGTTGTTTAAGGAAATCTTTTTACGCCTAAACGTCTCCTATATCCTAGTTCATTCTTTTTTCTCAGTATGATTCTGAAATTAAAAATTTTATATTGATTTGTCCGTGTATAATCTAAGTGTCCATCAATATGCCACCAGTTGATTATGTTCCCTTTGACTGCAGTGAAGATAAGGTTCTAGTGTGAATAATAGAAACCATACATGTTTATGAGGACAATGGTTCGTTTCTCGTTTAAGCTGAACATATTTACATTAGTAAATATAATGTACCTTTACTGAATTTACATTTTGAAAAAACACAAGATGTTCTCGCTTTTGCAATTCCCCTTATGTTATATAGTTGTTTGAAATATTAAACTTATAGAAAGAGAAGCAAAGATACCATAGGGACATTCAAACTCATATGTCGAAACAAAAAACAGACAACGCCATGGCTAAAAAAGAAAACGACCAAAAGACAAGCAATGGTACATAAAACACAACATAGAAAACTAAAGACTGAGCAAAACGAACCCAACCAAAAATCTGGAGGTGATCTCAGTTGATGAGGGTGAGCAGATCCTGCTCCACATGTTGCACCCGTCTTGTTGCGTATGTTAATATATACCCAGTAATAAGTAAGTAACGTTTGGGAAAAGGGTACGGGATTGTTGTTACGACATTAGGAAAATATCCATTATCATCTGTGAAACGGATATTCAATAAAAGTCAACCAGCTCGTGATGGCGTCCGTACAACTTACGAAGAGATGACTTCAACTTCAACACTTGGAGCTCTTGGTTTAATAGCTGCCGTGTAAGCAACAACCCTTTATCAAGGAAATCATGAAAGGAATTACGAGCCCTAGAATATGGTATCAACTGGGAGATATATGCTCCGTATGCAGGCGCTGCTGGAATATTGCTACATAGTAATGGAAAGTTCACATTTAGGAAGCTGAAATCATCTCTTTTGTCGTAAAGATGAACATGGTTGGTAAATGATCTTTTCGCACCTTATTGTCAGAAAAGGTTTTATTCCCCGATTTTCGAGCTTTAGTTGTCTTCAACTTCCCATTTGATTTGGCCTCATTGATCGGTTAATTAGTTGAACATCGATAAATAGTGTTGCCTTAACTTTTACCTTCCCCCAGTGGGTGCCTCATATCATTAAATATAAACAATTATAACATTAGCAAATACTCTTTTCTTTATCCCCTTAGCTATTTTCTTGACAAATAATTAAAGTAATTATCATTATTTCAACACATCAGTTAATTACTGTTCAATTATTGCTATAGTATTAATTTAAAGAAAAAACACTGTTGCAGACATACAAGCCTCATAAACTCACAAATTCAGTAGTAGTAGTGTTATCTATCGAAGATTTGAAAGATCTCACCCTTACTTTGATTAATTAAAGCAAAGAAATAAAAACAATCATTTGTATCTTATTTTACAGACAAAGTCATAAGGCGATGGATTTTGATAACATAGAACTAAAGGAAAGGGAGAATTATGCAAGAAGTTCGCTGCTGATTGTTCAATACACAAAAGATGGTCTTGCAGACCTAATAGAGCTTAACTTAAAATTGACAGGATTTTCCTCGTTTCAAAACTTTGTTAATCACTACCAGCATGAGTTGTATCATCTCTGCTACCATCAGGTCAAGTGTTGTCAATGTTCAAGAAATTATAAGCTTCCACAGGAACAGCTTATACATCCCAAACAACTAGAAGTGTTATTTGACAAATCCGGGCCAAAAAAGGCTAAACATAATGCTTTTCGGATAGGAGATTTTTGTTGTTGCTTAGCTAGACAAAAATTATCAACATCCGCACTGGATGTTACACTCGCACGTTGCCTGTTGTTTTACTTTTGTAAAGAAGTGTTCTGGTATAGTTCTTTAAAATTACAAAAAACAACATTAGAAGAGTTTCTTAATCAAAACAAGCATACACTTTATCATTTGTACGATACTTCAAGAAGATGTTGTCAATGTCCGCCTTTGTATAAGTTTCCTACTGAAACTGAATTAATAGACGATTCTAACTGGACAGAGCTTTTTAGTAAGAGAAGAATGCCATGTATTCGTCATAAAAAACGTCCTATTGGTAAAAGAAACATTTGCTCCGTGTCGGCAACACCTGGAATTTTAGTGAGTCATTTGGATCCTACAATTTCAAAAATATTGCTAGAGCATTGCTGTGCCCTTTGGAAAACAATAGAAAAACTTATATTGATCCGTGGTACAATTTTTGCTGATGTCGATGAAGCTACGATACATGAAAATGCATATCTGGAATACAAAGCTTCTCTGGAGTATGGAATTGCAGTTATGGCACGTGTGTGTAATAAAGAACACGAGGTGACAGAGAAATTAAAAAGAGCAGAAAAACGAAAAATTGACGAAATAAGCATTATTAACACCATAAGAAGGCAAATATCTTGCACAGGAGCAAGCAGAATAATTGAGGTAATTTAAAAATATCAGCGATTGTTAAGTGTCTTTCTTGCTTCCAGTACGTTTCATATAGAACATTTACAAACAAACAAAAAATAATAATTACTGGCCTTTGTAGGTGCGCAGTTTGGAATACGTTTGCAGCCGTAACCCTGGTCTTCCGTTTTTGCTCGCAATTGCAAAGCTAGTTGTTTAACCACTTTTTTTTGTCCAGCAGATTTTTGGAATTGATTGAACCAATATTAATGGAACTATGTAAAATTATGAAAAATATCATGTGCATATGTGCATTCAAGGTTGGTATTGCCACAGTCCAGTCAAACTAAGGTTTTAATTCCAACAGAAAATGTTTTAATTCTAATCTTTAGCATTAAACCCCCAATCTATATACACAGAAAAAAGTCCCAAAAATCTAACTTGAGGAAAACTCAAATTTCACATTTTAATTTCTTATGGAAATTAACATTGGAAAGGGAGATAACTCTGCAAAAATTATTGTTTTTTGTCAGTTTTTGGTTGATTTTCTTAAATGTCATGTAAAATATGATACTTTGATAGAATTATAAGTTCGTATTTGACTATATTATATAATAATGGTTGTCGTTGTCATGAAATCAAAAAGCATGTGAAAAATCGAAAAGTTTTCCAATTTGATCAGAGCTATGTGGATATGTTAACAAGAATCTTCAGATATGGCATTGAACTTTGGAATTTTCTAAAGCCACCGTTTCCATCGACACAATACAAATGTAAAAAAAAATGAAAAATATCAAAACTTCTTGAAAATATGCAGTCCGATGTGTTGTAAAGTCGTCATGTGCATTAACTGTTAAAAAAATTCAAAATAGCTACAGTTAAGTGCAATTTGGATAGGCTGTCACCCACTATTTCTTGCAATGGCAAATTTAGTTATTGATATTCGTCCCTCTTCTCCGTCTTCCTCAGCCACTTCAAAGTTGTTTTTTCGCATCCGTTCTCAACCACTAGAACTTTCTTAGGTTCCGAAGTATGTTAGAATTACTAGTGGGGTCGATCAGGGTTTTGTTTGTGTATTGTGATCTATGAAGAAGTACTTGTTAGGGGCAAAAGAAGGGAGGGGTCTACTATCGATTTGGATTTTTATTTTTTCATTTTCAAATGATTTTCACTTGGAAACATTCAGTATTGATAGACACATGGAGACAAAAGAGGTCATTCCATATATGTTTTTTTATATGATCTATATCCCCATCCCGAAAACATATATTTTCTGGTTTGACATGACCACATAAAATAAATAAAACATAAAAGAAGTCCCCAATTGTCAAGATGATATGATTGAAAATAGGGGTGTCCTTAGGGGTTTACACTTATGAATACTTTGTTTTGTAGACATCGTACCAGAATACTCATCATATTGTTACAATCGTTTTGTTTTTATCAAAGCAATACAGTTTAACTTATGCTTTATTTCATTCAGCAATCGTCCCTAAGCAAACACACTAATTTCAAAAGACAAAAGTTGATATTACGTAGAAGATCCACTGTGGAGGCGTCAGAACAGACAACCAGTCAAGAACAGACAGCCAGTAAAGAACATACAGAAGGTTTCATTCATATATTTTTATTAGATTATACATGTCTATTATTTCAAGATGTATATCATAATTCTCTTTTTCAACATATCCAATCAGATAGGAATATACTTGTATTTCTGTTGAAAGTCATGGTTATTTGTATTGCGTTAATAGTTATCAAAGGTACCAGGATTATAATTTAGTACGCCAGACGCGCGTTTCTTCTAGATAAGACTCATCAATGACGCTCATATCAAAATATTTATAAAGCCAAACAAGTACAAAGTTGAAGAGCATTTAGGATCCAAAATTCCAAAAAGTTGTGCCAAATACATCTAAGGTAATCTATGCCTGGGATAAGAAAATCCTTAGTTTTTCGAAAAATTCAAAGTTTTGTAAACAGGAAATTTATAAAAATGACCACATTATTGATATTCATGTCAACACCGAAGTGTTGACTACTGGGCTGGTGATACCCTCGGGGACGAAACGTCCACCAGCAGTGGCATCGACCCAGTGGTGTAAATAGTTATCAAAGGTACCAGGATTATAATTTAGTAAGAGTTCAGATATTTGTATTTGACACTCACTTGACTTTCAATTTTAAATTTTCTGTTTCAATGGTTCCAGATAGAGATAGATCCTGGAAAGTGTAAAAAAAACCAAATATGAATAAATAAGATAAGATCTTTTAACGATTATGATTAGCATTTTTTTCCGGCTTCAGAAGATGTAAAAATAAACAAACATCTGAATTAGATTTGATACTACCCACTCAGTTACTACATTTAACTTACCTATAGATGGGTACATATGCTTATGCCAATCAAGGACAATCAATACAACACAAACTAGTTGTTACCTGAGAGGGAGCATCTAAAAGTTATATCCCTACTTAGTTTATTTTTACACCTTCAGCAGGAAAAATGCCCAACATAATCCAAAAAAGATTTTATCTTTCTGATATGCAAAATAATACTTTTATATATCTAGTGGGTGTCAGGCCTTAAAAAGTTTAAACTGCACCGGTAAATCTGTACAGAGAGTAGGTTTTGAAAATACAACCATACTTGTTCATTTGTTATGATGAACCTTCAACGTACAAAATTAACGCATGCATTTAATTTTATCCAGTTAAAGTTCTTTGATACTAAAATAAGGCACCCAATTTACTACCTACAAAAGCAAAATCTTTCCATTGGCACATAGCAATATTATTTTAAGAAATATTTAAAAGAGTCATACCAGAAAATGATTCGAAAAGCTAACTTCTTTATAAGAAGATATTTCTACCTTAGAATAGATAGTTCGTGTTATAGTTCAGGTGCATTACGCCATTCAGACTTTTACTATAACGTTTATGTTTAATACAAAAGCATTTTTCTTAAGATGCGTTTTTGCTCATTTAATCTGTTAATTGACAAGATTTATGAGAATTATGATTTAGTCTGTTACATTAGGACATTCTGCTTAAATTTGTCTACGCTAGAACCAGTGCAAATTGCCTCTTCTCCCCCTCCCTTCCCCAATGAATAAAAATAATCAGTCCCTTAGGACATAGTAATGTGTTTACTTAACAGATATACTGGTAAGTTTAAACAAGTTTGTATATTCCGTATAACTTTTACACCTGGTTTTATGTGTTAAATTTAAATCAGCAGATTATTTGTCAAACTATTTATCATATTCAGAATAAAAGGCGAAACGTACTTTCTCGATTTAATGATAAATATACCTATCGGTTTTTTTTTCAATGCGATGTTAGTTATAAGAAGCAATTAACTGTTTGCAACTTGACCATTATTTGTTCAAGTACTGTATATTAGTTTTCTGCTAACAACCACGTTTTTACCTCTCTATGTTGGATTTCAAATACTAAAACATGTTTTCATTTTACTTTGTGGAACAGATATTATTTACCAGCGACGAAGTAAATCAGCCAAAAGATCACAGATTAAGTCATCTGCAGATGACACGGGAGTCATGAAAGATCCAAATGAGACTGGATTCAATATAAGAGGTTAAATATGACATCTGATTTTTAAATCATTTTTTTTAATTCTTATGATGAAAGCAAAAATATATCTTATATATTGGTTAAAACCTTACTTTATGGGTTCAGTTCAATAAATACAAGTTGTTTGAAAGTAAAAATATCAAATAAAAATTAAAATACTTTCATAAAATTGTGATTAACAGAAAAGAGTAATTTTCGGAATCCAGGCCCCAAATCACTGCACGAACGTGACACAACTAACGAAAAGGAACTGTGTTTTAAAAAGACTTTTTCAGGAAACCTGTATTGAATTCTTTACAGAACAGTGTTTAATAGTTCAAGTCTATTTCTTTAACTTTAGAACTTTCGATAGAAGTACAGAAATGTTGGGTTTTTTTTTTCATATGTATTTATATTGATGCATTTTGTTTATCAATTGCTTTGAAATTTACTTCTTTCGCATTTATACTGTATTGAGTATATTGTATAATTTATTTGTAACTATAATTCATTTCAGAGAAGAGATTGAAACTAACTGGTGGAAAGAAAACCTCTCGTATATGTAATTATCTCAATTTTTTAAATTGTTTTTAAAGTTTTTTGCCAGTTTTAAGCTGAGTACGCTTAATTTCGACATTCAAGCAAATATACATTGGTAATTAAAAAAAAAGTGTTACATGAAATATTTTTTCTATTCTAGCTACATGTATTTATTCATTTATTTTCTTTATCTAGGTGAAGAATTTCATGCAGCTGGATGAACAGTGGTGTGAGACTGCTGTCTGTAAATTCATTTTAAAGACAATAAAACATGAGATAAATATACTTTTTTCTTTAAACAAGATAGTGGTTTAATGTAAAATTTGAGGAAAATTTCGTACGCTTTCATCATAAAATTGAGAAAGGAAATGGGGAATGTGTCAAAACGACAACATGTTCATATTAGAGTTGTTTATATTTCAGCTTATAATAAAGGTACGAGCAACTCAGAAACTAAATTGACAACTATTAATGATGACATTGAAATACAAGGATATCAAGGAGTCAAGGATGAAGGTAGAACACATTTTAAGGTGGTACCTAACACTACAGGGAGATAACTCTGTAAAATCAGCAAAACGTTTTAATTACGTTGTGTTGTTAAGGGAATATTAAGCTTTTCAATGATCAAAATAAGTGTTTGTCAAACTGCTATATAACCAGTGTATTTTTTCTGATAAAACGGTTGGTTCAAATTTTTTGAAATTTTTATATTTCTGTAAAAGGGTCAAAGTAAATACTTTGTCAAAATTTTAACAAAATTAAACGAGCCAAATTTATTCTAGTTAAAGTGTTGGGTAGCACCTTAAACCAGTTTGCTTAGTGTTGAGATTCGCATATTGGTCAATGTCTTGCTTCTTATAAGACGTTTAACGAATAAATAAATAAAACATTTGTCATCTTAAAGACATAGTTTTACTCAGTTTTAAATCGTCTTTTACACTACCTTTAACTATTTCCTAGAACATCAAAACGGAAGATGCTACAAAATTTAAATAATATAGATTGAAAGGAAATATGATATGATTGTCGCGTTTTAATAATCCACCAGAGATCAAATGTTGATGGTTTACATTATGTTGTTTATTTATTTGAACATTAAAATTGCTTTTTTCATACATTCAATTCACTGCGAATTAGTATTTTCTTTTTTTAAGGACTTTACCAACTAAATATAGTATGCGATAATACTGTCGTGGACTGCATTGTCGACTCACGGATAAACAAAGAATGTAAAATATCAGTGAAAGAATTTAATGGTAAGATGTTAGCATATTCTAAAATTTATATATAATACAAATCTTGTCTGATTGATATAAGCTGGTGGTTTTGGCTAGCCATTAAACTATAAAAGTCAGGAATGTGGCAAATAGTTTGTTTCTATGTATGTTGTCGTTTGTCTTTGTAACTCGTCAGTGATCTTGTTGTTACTTTGTTTTCATCGATTTATGACTTTTGAACGGCGGTATACTACTGGTGCATTTATTTAGATAACCGCTTAAAAATACTGTCGTAATAATTATGGTTTAAAAGGAGGCAACACTATTTTTGTCGATGTCTGAAATCCATTTTTATTTGACAAAGCAAGATAACTACTACGAAAATTGCTTGAAATTAAAACGGAGAAAGACTATGTTTGGCTTTGAGCGTTCCTGATGAAGGTAAATCCAGAAAAGCTCTTCGGACGCAATAAATTATTAAACGTCTTGTTTTCCATTTTTTTTTTTAGTGCGGCGACATGTGATGTATATCATCGTATAATACAAACCAAGTCCTATTGATATATCACAATCAAATATAGTAATATTTTAGATCTTTGCAGCTTATGCTTTCAATAATTGGACATGTATCACGTTTCTACATGCTAATTATTAATCCATGTTTAAAATCTTGTAGGGCTACTTTTACATATGTTCTAAATTAGAGTGAGTGAACTGGTAATCTGACACCTTTGAAACAAGGGTTCTTAATGGTAAAATTGTAATTATGATCGTAAAGTTTTGTCTGGAACTAATCAGAATGAACAAATATACATGTTTACCACATTTTTAACAAAACTACATTGCTAAGGTTAGAAAAGCTTGTTGGGCTAATAAACAACATATAATTCTTATTTACTGCAAGTTTTCAGCTTTGAAACCAAATTAATGATAACCTCTATCGCATTTATCATTGTCTCAGATATCATCTTAAGTGGCCTTTTAATTATTTTTTTATTCGATCGATCGTCACCGGTATCTTTTAAAGACGAAACGCATGTCTTGCGTACACAATTATAAGCCTGGTATCTTTAATGAGTTAGTTGACTACAATTTATTTTCAGGGTGCAAAGAGGACACGAATCATTGGAAAGAAACAAGGACAATTGTTTTCCTGAAAGCCAATGAAACATTTCTTAGCTACGTAAAAAAAAAGAAATCCTTGTTATGTCAATACTTACTCAACCACATTCCAAGTTTCGCCATTGATAATCGTATCCTAGTAAATGGACTATATTCATCGATTAGAAATAATGATGTAGAAACAGCTAGGTTTGTCGGCTGGCAAATTTGTAGAAGTTTTCTTGAATGGGCTAATTTACACGTGTATGATATTTGGTTAGCTTCTTTATGCAAGTGCTCTAGACGAAAAACGAAACTATCTTCTTGGTTTTGTTCCATGAATGTCACTATCATTATCTTGGTACCTAAACCGAATAGGGAAATTGTAAACAACTTTTCTGGAATACCAGTTAAACAGATTGCATATCATGGTGAAATATTCAAAGAAGCGAGTGCTATTTCTGAGAAAAGAACTAACTTGTTAGGAAGAGATCTTAATATTCAGTGTCACATTCCAGGTCCATTGGCAGAAAAGCTTTTCAACAACCATAGTCGACTAACTCTTATTTGTCCATCTGAAATAAAATCAATTCATTTTCAAGATAAGCCACAATTTCTTCCATGTTCCTGTATTCAACTGTATTGCTATGTAAAAGGTGCTATTCCAATTGGCGAAAAGCATTTCCCTAGTGATTTACAGGGAATACCAACCGATGTCATTGAAGGCTTTCCTAGGTTCTGTTCACAAACAATAAGAATAGGCGACTCAGTAACGAATTTAAAGGTCAGTGGTACAATAGGAGGTTTTTGTCTTTTTTTATGGAAGACAAGCGCTACTTACATGTGCTCATGCAATGCTGGACTGGAATACCCTGCTTTCGACTGGACATCAACACCATATGCAGCCGGAGAGTGTTCACTTCGAAACTGGCGATAGAATGTTAAATGAGACATTGCATTGTGGAAGGGTTGTAAATCATAGTTTTACTCATGACAACCCACGAGAAACAAGTACAGATGTAGCCGTTATAGAACTCGACAATGGGATTTGTGTTTCAGAACAAGACTATGTTAACACAAAAGGAAAAAGAAAAATTCATCATAGGGAACTGGGTAAAATTACAAATAATATTTGAATAAATTTAATGAGGAAATATGACCAGTATTATAACTATATTGCGATCGTCATCTATCAGCTCCCTTTTTTCTGATAGAATTCAATTTCAGGAGGTTTAATATTTTCTAAACTTCTATAAGGATGAAATGATATTTTTTGTGCCATGACAACTACAAAAATTTAAAACATTAAATTTCAATAAATATCGAGTGGAATCGCACTTGACTTTTGTTTACAAATTTTTTATTTTCATCTTTCTATGACTGATAATCAAATGTTCCGGATACTATTTGTTATGCCTTGAGTTACTCCATTTAAATGACAAAAACATATATGTTGAGCTTTTTAATACAGCGGTTTCACAAACCACGCCTCTTTTGCAGAGATATTTAATATTCATAAGATATTTTGTTTTGTTTACCTACTGGTTCCCAGATATGATATCTATATTTCATCTCGTAGAGACATAACTTGGGAATGTTACCAGTTAATATACACATGCATATCAGGGCAGATTGAAATCTGTTGAAAACCCAAAGCGAAAGGAGGGTAGTAAAGAATTGTAGTATATTAAAGTTTGAACTAATAGAAGTTCGTAGATAGTGCCCCTTTAAATGTTTAAATTCTCGTTCTATGGACACTTTTGGAAAGTATTTTTGCTGGAAATCATGCCACAACTTCTTATTTTTATATACTTTTGACTTTTTTGGTGTTGGCAAGTATTAGTCAATCTACATATATTATCAATAAATTGCACCTGACAGATTCGATCTGAAGATATGTTTCATTTTAAAGAAGTTTTGATATTGCTATTATACGCCAAAAAATGCGGTGTTATTATGGTTACTACACGTGGAGCATTACCAGGGTCATATGGACACATACAACATATATATAAATATATAAACGAGTCTAAATTGAAAACTACGTTCAAACCTATGATTGCGTTGGATAAAAACCGCAGTTTTATACATGTGCATGTAAAACAAATTTCGTTGTAGAAGGGTCTAAAAGCAGCACAAAAAAACATTTTCCAAAAGACCAAAAAAGTGAAAAAGTATATTTAAACAAAACGCATTTGACTAACAGGTCGAACAACTGATGTTCTTTAACTCTGCCTCTAACTCTGACTGCCATTGGCGATTATCAAATAAAATGGATCACAAGATGTAACAAAATGGATCTTAATATAAATTTAATACTAAACAGAAAAATTTTTTACTTATGGCCACGATGTTATGCCACAAACATACGGTGTCAATATTTTTTTAGTACACCAGATCCGGATATATATATATTGAAAATAAAGGATGTGCATAAATATTTTTTAACAACCACTTTTATAAATTATTATTAATCTAGTGGATATTTTTCTCATTGGCAATTTTACTACATTTCCCCTTTTTATATTTAAAAGCATGCATGGTTGATAAATTCGATTTAAAGTTATAATTGTGATGGTCAATCAAAATATAACAATTGTTTTATAGTAACATTAATGGTACCAATGTTACTAAACTAGGGGCGCATTCTACATGTTCTAATTCATGTCTCATCGGTGATGCTCGAGGCCAAACTATTTGAAATTCCAAAACTTGTTCAAAATCCAAAAGCTGATAAAACCACACCAAAAGTTTAAATGACAAATAAAGTATGGTCAAAACCGGACAAGGAATCACAGCTTTGCATACGGAGATGTATCTTAAAGTAACTTAATATGTTATATATTTATTTTAACAGGATTGCAATCTCGTAATTTGCATGATGGTTACATAAAGACATTTCAAGGTTTACCTGGAAGGAACGTTGAGGTTGTGTGCGCAGGTGCCGTTTCAGATTTTAATAGTTATAGTAACACTGCGACAGTAATTAAAGTACCTGAATGGTTAATTGGACGAGAAAAATTACAGTCTGCCTCGCACAATCTTGTCAAATGCATTACTGGGAATCTTTCAACTCAAGTTGATATACCCGTTCACATGCAAGTGCATGCTATTGTCTCCGCGGCACGTGAAGAAGAAGTAAAGTCACAAAGAACATTACGATTTTATAATCAACTAGCAGTGAGCAACATACCATTTCAACAAGGCGATTCAGGTGCTTGTGTTTATATAACAGACGGATACATTGAATCGGGTTGTCTTGGAATGGCAATAGCCGATTATCCTGGTGGTGGATGCATAGTGACTCCTATGGCTACTTTGCTAGACAAGTTAGGCTTAATTTAAATCAATTGAGTGAGCATTTAATACAAGTAGTTATAATAACCATTAACTGCAGAACAATAGATAGGTTTAAATTTGTGGTTAACTTGAATTAATTTTGTTCTTTATGAACTAGCTAAATATGTTATTTGCAGCAATTTAGATTTAAGAAACAAGATATTCATAGTGAACAGTTTAAAGTTAGCACATACATAAAGCATCATGTTTATTCTGTTAAATGCGTCAAATTAACATTACGAATTTTTGTTTCTTTCGATTACTTTTGACAAAAAAGTTTAAATAAAACCAGATGAGTTTCTCGGCTACTTACAACATTAACAAGTTAATTGAAAGACCATCACTCAATGTAATTCATTTAGTTGTATGTGAACTATGAAGATTAAAAAAACAATGCTTTTATTGACAGCTATGTTGTAACATTTTAATGCACGTTCACTTGATTATCACATGACTTTTATGGACTGCTTCATTTATTCTCTGCTAGTGAAAGAGATAACATTTATCGCTTCGAATGCACGTTTATTTGTTGTTTATTTTTGTTATTTAAGAGATCATGTAGATATTATCAACTCATTAATCCATACATTCTTAAAGATGTTTTGAAAGAGTATTGTGTGACTTTTTGATAATGACGTTTGTTTTTGTATAAAGAGTGCAATTTACCTTATTTCATCTGATTTAAATGAATTTTGTAGGGTTAATTTATGATTTCTCATTTTTATTATGTATTGTAGATACATTTATGTTATTGGGACTTTATTAGAATCTTATGCAGTATCATTATACTTTTCCAACAGGTTTCCGATATACTTTCGAGCATTTTATCTGAGGCATGCAAACTATTTAATGAAAAACGGTGACAATTTTATGAGGAATAAACGAGGAGGTACTTTTTAAGGGCGTATGCATTCAGACACTGTGTGGCCAATTTTTGTAAATAGTAAAAACAGTGGGAAGAGTTGTATATAAAGTGTCGAATTTTATAGTACGTCAGTATATAGATGTATTGATTTTTTGAAGACATTTCATTATTGTTCATATTTAATTTTCATATTTGATTTAAAAAAATATTACGTTGCTTTTTATAACAAAAACGATTTATAACTCCTTTAATTTATAATGAGATTGTTGTATTTTTACTACCAATGTGTATGCAACATGTGCAAGGAGCATCATTTTATGAATTTTTGTAACATAATTATTTTCAATTATATCGCGCATACAAGCACGTCATATGATTCCTTCTTATATTTAAAGGGGCTATATCCCATATCCTTGTTTTTTTTTGTTTTGTTTTTTTTTTTTAACGATAACAAATATTTTTATTCAATTATTTCCTGCTATATAAATACCTAAGTAGCCCAGGTCGCATACTTAGGGACCCCTGCTTTTTAACAGCCTCACTTGACCAGGGAAAATATCAAATGAGTTTAAACTTCCCATAGTTTACATAAGTATACATTTAAAAATAACCAATACAATTGATTTTACCTGCTACGCATCACTGGCACTGTAATTCATAATAATTAACGTATATCCGGTTTACTGACTTACATTATACATGTGTTGATTTAAACGTGAAAACTATATATTTGATTGAAAAAATAATAATAGTTATAGTTAGAATTAGAAATTATTGAATTAATGTGAATGAACAAAAGTTGAAATGATTCTGTGACTGACGTATGGATTATAAAAGTATAAAGCACATGTGGTGAGTACTGATGTATAAGAAACGTGATATGTGTAATTTACAAATAAACATATTAATATACACAGACATAGATTCAAATATCAATTACAGTACAAATCTTTCTTTCTGTAAAAAAAAACCAATACCAAACAAACATAGTGTTCCCTACGTTCTTCCTAAGATATAATATTATTATTACATATGGAATCAAACACACCTTTAGTTTAGAGCAGTTGAACTAAAAATATTTAACCTACATATTTCCGATAAAGAGTTCAATTTTTAATCTACATATATATTTTATATCTGACCGTAGTAAAAGTAGTTTTAATTCGTTTTTCATATGCAATTTTAACAAAGCCTGTATAGACTGCATACTCAGTTTATTTTTTTCGAATTTGCATTTATTACGTATTTTCCAAATAGCCCATTTAAAATAAAGTATTATTGCGTTAACAATTATATTATTCGAATTATCTAAACAGATTCCTAATAGAATATCTTTTTCAACGAGTGCATCGTTATTTATTAAGTTACACAGTTGTAAATTTCTGATAACTGTTTCTATCAATGGTTTAACATTGTTACATTGGTAAAATAAATGCTCAAGAGTTTCAATGTTATTGTTTTCATCACATAAGTGACATTTTCCATTTGACATACGCATTATTTGCAGTCTGTTTTCTGTATATATAATCCTGTGTATACATTTCCATTGAAACTCTTTAACTTTTCTATTAATATCCAGTTTACTGAGATTTAGCCAAATTTTTTCCCAATTTATGTACTCGCTATACAAATTTTCCCATTTTGTTTGACATTTAGGGGTCTCAGTTATGTTTAAGTTTAACTGAAGATATTTTAATGTCAAATCTTTGATTTTAATGATTTTGTTATCTGGATTTATAAATTCAAAGTTTTCAGAAATTTTGATTTTGTAGTTTTTTAAAGTGCGTTGTACATCGTTATTTCTTAAAACTTGTATAAAAGTTTGCGGTACGGCACTTTTAATTCGTGAATATTCCGAAATACAATTGCGTTTATCTATAAGTTGTTGATATATTTCATTGCACGATTTAAACTCATTGGTATTATCATCCCATATATCACCAATGGTTTTATTAGACTTTTTGAAAAAGAAGAATAAAATATAGATTTTCTTTGAAATAAAATATTTGAGTTTCCAAATAAAGGCTGTTTTTTTACTTCCATTTTATTAGTTATTATACCCTGTGTGATCCTTGTCAATTTTGACCACGATTGTAAAGCGTTTTGGTAATAATGTGGTAGTTTTTTTATCTCAAGACCTGAAAGGTCTGAACATCTACACAGAAAAAGTTTATCTGCAAATTTTTTATCATATTTTTTTAACCAAAATTTACCTATCGCATTCCAACTTGATAATGGCTTGTGTAATATTGAATATATCGATTTGATATATTTACTTTCTATCCAACTATCCAAATTTACCATCCCCATGCCCCCCTTTTTGCCGTCTAAACAATAAACCTTCCGGTCTACTTGATTCACTTTACCATCCCAAATAAAATCCCATATTATCTTATTTAAGTCTTTTTTATGTTTTTCAGGTATACCTCTTATTTCTAATTCATAACCACACACTGAAATAATTAAATTTTTAACAATAAGGACTTTTCCAGAGTATGTCAATTTTCTACTTTTCCAGATGTGTACACAATTTTGTACTTTTTCCAATATTGATTTCCATATTTTATCGTTATCAATGTTATAACCATGGTGAATACCTAGTGTTTTTATGTTATCTGTTGTCCAACTTATCTTTTTAAAAGTAGGCCGTTTGCGTTTATTTGCGCCAATATTTATTCCCTTAGTCTTTTCGTAATTAATTTTTGAACCCGAGGCCTTTTCGTATTTGTCTAATATTTCGAAAGATTTTCTAACAGAACTTTCATTTTTATTAAATAATTGCGTGTCATCAGCAAACATATTCAATTTGGTTTCTATTAGCTCCCCATTTTCTTCCCCGGGCAGCATAATACCTGCAATGTCTTTGTCTGCCCTTATTGCACAGGCCAGGGGCTCTGCTTGTAATATATATAAAAAAGGGGCTATAGGACACCCCTGCCTGGCTGATCTAGAAATTGAAAAATATTTAGAGACGTAACCATTTGTTTTTATACATGTCTTAGCACTTTTTAATAGCATTTGAACCCAACCACGAAAATTGTCCCCAAAATTAAATTCCTTCATAACGAAGTCTAGCCATCCCCATTCCATCCTATCAAAAGCCCTTTGTTGGTCAAGAAAGACAATTATACCCTCTTCATCCTCACTATCAATATATTCTATGATATCCTGTATCATTCTATTTGCTTCCGTTATATGTCTGCCTTTTACAAACCCTTTTTGGTCGGGATGTATAAGCTTAGGAAGGACTATTTTTAATCTTTCTGCTAGTATTTTTGCTATAATTTTATAATCACAATTCAGTAATGTAAGAGGGCGCCAGTTACGTATGTTTTCTCGTTCCCCGCCCTTAAATAGTAGTGTTAAAACTCCTTTATATTGTGAGTCCGACATTGTTTTTTTATTGAATATTTCTTGCAATAACGTTAAAAATTCCTCTTGAATTGTATTCCAAAATAATATATAAAATTCTGATATGATCCCGTCCTCCCCTGGGGATTTATTTGTTTTTATAATTTTTAAAACTTTCATTATTTCCTCCGCATTAATTTCACGGTCTAGTAATTGTTTGTCGTCCTCATTTAGTTTGTTTTCGATATGGCTTGTTAAATATTGAGCATTTTCCAAATGCCATCCCTCGGAACTAAATAAATTTGAGTAAAATTTAACTTGTTCATTTAGTATTCCGTCTATATTGTGTTTATAATGCCCATTTTCTGTTTTTATTCGACTCCATAATTTATTTTTACCGTTTTGCTTTTCAAGATTGAAAAAGTAGCTAGACGATTTTTCACCTTCTTCCGCCCATTTTACACGCGCCCTTATTTTTGACGCCTCTGATTTGTTCTCATAGTATTTTTTAATTAGCGCTACTTTTTCTGAAACCTTATTTTCAACCTCACCAGAGTTATTACTGTTTAATTTTAGTTTTTCTAATTTCTGCTCAAGGTTAATAATATAACTTTTTTGAGAATTTTGGTTTAATGTTTTACTTACTTCCATTGTTAATTTTTTGATTTTTGATTTTGTGACATCCCACCAATCTTGTATTTTTTCGAACCTTTTTTTTTCAGTTTTCCAGGTTTCCCACCAAATTTTGAATGCATTCTTAAATTCTTCACTTTTTATTGTATTTATATTCATTATCCATATACCCGGGCCTCTTTGTATTTCATCAAGTTTTAATTTTACCGACACAAGATCATGATCGCTAAAAGGACAATTCGATATACCAACATTGTAAACTTTATTTGAAAGACTTTTGTCACAAAAGATATAGTCGATTCTAGACTTAGAATTTCCTCTCTGAAACGTATACCGTTTGTCTTTTGGATACCTATCTCTCCATATGTCTGTAAGATCATATTGTGACAATAAAAAAAGTAATTCCTTTGTACCAATATCATCACGAGAGTGAGAAGGATTTCTATCATTTGTTTTGTTAAGAGTACAGTTAAAATCACCTACCAAAATATTGTAATGATCTACACTATCGTCTGTAAAATTACCCAAAAAATTATGAAATGATTCAAACAGCCGTTTCCTGTCGACGCCGCTATTGTTAGCATAAATATTTGAAATATGATAAATCGCACTTTCCGTTTTTATGCTACATTTTATTATTCGACCGTTTTGTGAGTTAGTATTATCAAACACAACTTCGCCGGGACAATTTTTTGTTTGTAAACTAGAGACACCACGAGAATCACTAGTTCCGCAGTTCCAAACACTTGTATTGCCCCCATTTATTTTCCATTCATTTTGCCACTGTATTATATCATTCACTGTGCAATGTGTTTCTTGTAGACAAATCAAATCATATTTTTTGTTCGCCAACCAATTGAAAACTAAGTTACGTTTTTTGTTATCACGTAAGCCGTTTACATTCAATGTTATGATTTGGATCGACATTCTTATTTAAAGTACATGATTTGGTTTACATTTTAACACCGCTATGCCTCGTTGATTTATTTGAAAGTTTACGATCAACGACACCGATTTATATTTACTTTTAATTTTACGAGTCATTGACCAATTATGGCAATACACTAGTAGTGAACACATTTCAAATTGTCTATATAAAAATATAACAATACAGATACAATGATTCAGTTTGAAGTACAATAGATTGAAAAAAAATCTATAATAATCATTCAAAATCTGCAATTCAGTAAAATAAAACATATTTACAAATAACATTCTGGATTAATTTTTTGTTTCATAGTTTTACATAAAAGTCACAAATACAATAGTAATTAAGTTTGTGTATCATCACTCATGTCCATCTGGAGAACCTGGTTTACTCTGTTTACTCTCTTTCTCTGCAGACATTGGCGTCAGCGATATTTCACTAAGTTTGCGCTTAGTGTCACAAGGACGAGGAGTGTTCTGAATTGGTGATATCTTTGGATGAAGAAATTCACGTAGTTTGACTCGTATTGTTTGAGCCCCTTCAATTGTGATATGAACTCCACTAGAGTCTGTTTTTTCATAAAGTGACTTAACCACAGTACCATTTTTTACGAATATGTGTTCTACGTCGATATAGGTCAGCACTTCATCTTTGAGATATAATTTTTCCAAGAATTTGTTCACATTTGTAGCTGTTTCGTTTATTGTGTGAATATGATTACTGTTCCCTTTTCTCGGAATAATACCACACACACCAATATCCGCGTTTGGAAATGCTTGTTTGACTTTAACTATAGCTTGTGTTGCAAAAACATTCACCTGATCACTGTCGTGTTTGTTTCTACTTAAGTCGTTAGTACCCAAGCTTATGATGACCTTGCCTACATTTGAACCATTGCTTTTCACTCGGTGATTTTCATAAGCCGCACCCAAACCCTTATCAATTTGTTCTAGGGTGGCACCATTTATAGAGGCATTGATTAGATTATCTTCAAATCGACCAACTCTCAGAGAATTTGAAGCTCCTAACATTACGTTTGTCCCTTTTGATTTGGTGTGGTATGTATTAGGTGTTTGTAGATGGTTTGCTGCCACTTGTAAGGGGTCGATGGACTCACTTTCATGTTTGTCGTTTTCCTGAGCTTCTCTACCTTCGAGAATTTCACTAGCATAATTACCATAAGATTTAAATATAGTATGGCGTTTAAAATCGGCGCAGTTAGTACGGACATGCCCGTTTTTGTTACAGAAAGAACATTTTGATTCGTTTTGACAGTCCCTTGCAAAATGCCCTATTTCTGAACAGTTATAGCAGCGCTTACTATGGTCAGGTTTATCTTTGCAAGCATAGGATGGATGATTTCTTTGTTTACAATGTATACATTCTGTACGACCATTATCAGCAAACATTCGGACATCATATCTCCCAAATGTTGTTTTGTTTGGTATTGTCGGAGCACAATTAATGATTTGAATGTATCTTGAACCATTTTCAATATTTTTGCCACGAATATATCCCCGTTTAACTGAACCCGGGACGACTTTGCCATACTGGAGCATTTGTGTAGCTACATAGCAGTCATTTAGTTCATAAGGAAGGTCTTTGATTGTTATGTTTGTTATTGTGTTGTCTACATCAGTAAATTTGACGCTTCTGTTTTTTATTGTTAAATCACACTGTACTAACCTTTCTTTGGCATCGATGTCGCTTAAAGTGACAACACAGCTTTTTTCTGTCAATTGAATGGATTTAACACTCTCTAATTTTATTTGTTGTTCAAGCTCCTTTATTATTTCATCGTGTGTTATCCCCTTAAAACCACGAGTATAGAAATGAACCGATAGTGTTCTTTGTATATTGGCCATTTTGAAAAACCATTTTTTACTACCAATGTGTATGCAACATGTGCAAGGAGCATCATTTTATGAATTTTTGTAACATAATTATTTTCAATTATATCGCGCATACAAGCACGTCATATGATTCCTTCTTATATTTAAAGGGGCTATATCCCATATCCTTGTTGGTTTTTTTTTATATGTAACTAATCTTTCATTTCTTATGAGAAATTGCCTTTTTTTAAATTGTCCAAATTTGTGTTGTTATTATGAAATGAATTTTGTCAGACAAAAATCTGAAGGATCTGGATGTGAGTGATAGGTCTTGTTTTAAAAGCTGTTTTCATTTTTACTTGCAAATATTTACAGTAACTGATTATGGTGTTTATATTATTTGTACCCGGATATCAGAATATAAATTCGTAGCAATTGGTTTAAATCAAATCTGTTCCTTTGAAATTACAAAAAAAAAATTAAATCTTATTATTATATTAATTAGACATTATTCAACCCCCCCCCCCCCCCCCCCCTTTTTTTAACAATCATGCGAGTCACTAATGCCAAGTTAAATGATGTTGATGTAGTATTGATATAATGTGGTTAATCTATTCTCATTTACATAGTGAGAATAAGAATGGTTTTTTTTAGAGTTTTTATATTTATTAACGATTATCTTGTTGAAGAGTTTAATTTAATGGAATATGTTTTATTTTATACAATAAGTGATATGCTAGATACATCATGCAATAAACATTCATTATTAAATTTTTTTCTTTTTTATCACAAGAGTTGAAATTTACACCGAGATCTAGTTTTATGGGGTTCAAAATACTATATATAACATGTATAGTGACTGACGAGTTATAAACAATGAAAGTATCTGAAATTTAAAAATATGAATTTAAACATCAGAATGGCATTGTGCCTTTTTTAAACAACGACTAAAACTTAACTAAACAAAAAGTACCTGCTAAATTTATCCGGGGGAAAGCACGTTTTATCCACAGAATAAATGTTGAGAAAGGGAAATAATCAATTGGTTTAATCAATGGATAAGCAGTTTAACCACTGGCTAACAGACTATCCAAAGTGTTAAGCAAGTGAGCAACCCAATCCAGAAGCACTAGAGTTAACTACAGTTATTATTGTAGGATTCACAAATAACTCGATATTTCACTGTTATCTTAATGTGTGTATACCTGCCTTGAGCAATGATGCAGTTGCCTGTCCATCAAAAGATTTGATTCCTGCCCAGTAATCTTGAGCACAATGGTATAAATAATTAAACCTCGATAAAACTCGATTCTACAACCATACCATCATTGTGTCATTAAGCTAACTTAAACATTGTGATTTTTGTAGTTACTTGATAAATACCACACAGCTTCATCTAATCCTTTGATATTATAACACAATGTCATGCCCCCATAAAAGAAAAGTTTTATTTTGCTATTTCCGTTCAAACGTTATTCATTTAAGAACCTTAGAAAATGGTACTTTTTATACAACCGCAAAATTTTTTGGTCGTATATTGGTATGATGTTGGCGTCGTCGTCTGCGTCGTCGTCGTCGTCGTCCGAATACTTTTAGTTTTCGCACTCTAACTTTAGTAAAAGTGAATAGAAATCTATGAAATTTTAACACAAGGTTTATGACCACACAAGGAAGGTTGGGATTGATTTTGGGAGTTTTGGTCCCAACATTTTAGGAATTAGGGGCCAAAAAGGGCCCAATTAAGCATTTTCTTGGTTTTCGCACTATACCTTTAGTTTAAGCTAATAGAAATCTATGAAATATTGACACAAGGTTTATGACCACAAGAGAAAGGTTGGGATTGATTTTGGGAGTTTTGAATCCAACAGTTTAGGAATTAGGGGCCAAAAAAGGTCTCAAATAAGCACTATTCTTGGTTTTCGCACAATAACTTTAGTATAAATAAATAGAAATCTATGAAATTTAAACACAAGGTTAATGACCATAAAAAGAAGGTTGGGTTTGATTTTGGGAGTTTTGGTCCCAACAGTTTAGGAATAAGGGGCCCAAAGGGTCCAAAATTGAACTTTGTTTGATTTCATCAATAATTGAATAATTGGGGTTCTTTGATATGCCGAATCTAACTGTGTATGTAGATTCTTAATTTTTGGTCCCGTTTTCAAATTGGTCTACATTAAGGTCCAAAGGGTCCAAAATTAAACTTAGTTTGATTTTAACAAAAATTGAATCCTTAGGGTTCTTTGATATGCTGAATCTAAAAATGTACTTAAATTTTTTATTATTGGCCCAGTTTTCAAGTTGGTCCAAAGCAGGGTCCAAAATTAAACTGTTTGATTTCATCAAAAATTGAATAATTGGGGTTCTTTGATATGCCAAATCTAACTGTGTATGTAGATTCTTAATTTTTGGTCCTGTTTTCAAATTGGTCTACATAGTCCAAAGGGTCCAAAATTAAACTAAGTTTGATTTTAACAAAAATTGAATTCTTGGGCTTTTTTATATGCTGAATCTAAACATGTACTTAGATTTTTTTATTATGGGCCCAGTTTTCAAGTTGCATGATTCAAATCAGGATCCAAAATTATTATATTAAGTATTGTGCAATAGCAAGAAATTTTCAATTGCACAGTATTCAGCAATAGCAAGAAATCTTCAATAGCACAGTATTGTGCAATAGCAAGAAATTTTCAATTGCACAGTATTGCACAATAGCAAGAAATCTTCAATTGCACAGTATTGTGTAATAGCAAATTTTTTCAATTGCACAGTATTGCGCAATAGCAAGAAATATCTAATTGCACAATATTGTGCAATAGCAAGAAATTTTCAATTGGAGTTATCTTTCTTTGTCCAGAATAATAGTTGAATCAACTTAAATCATTGTTTTATACAATATACAATGTATATTCACTTTTACTACCAACTGATAAATTAAACAATCTTTACCATTCAGTGATAACAAGCACTTTACATTTTAATATTTTATGATGTATTTAAATGAGTAGTTATTGTTGCAAACTCCATTAGAAATTTGAATTGATATCAGTTTTGGAAAAAGGGAAAGGGGATGTGAAAAAAAATTGGGGGGTAAACTTGTCTCATTTCAGATTTCATAAAAAAAAAAAAAAAAAAAAAATTCTTCAAACATTTTTTTGAGAGGATTAATATTCAACTGCGTAGTGAATTGCTCAAAGGCAAAAAAAATATTTTAAGTTCATTAGACCACATTCATTCTGTGTCAGAAACCTATGCTGTGTCAACTATTTAATCACAATCCAAATGTAGAGCTGAATCCAGCTTGAATGTTGTGTCCATACTTGCCCCAACCGCTCAGGGTTCAACCACTGCGGTCGTATAAATCTGCGCCCTGCGGAGCATCTGGTTGTCGTTTTCTGTTGTTTATAATACAGCTTCAACAAATACTTTGAAAGTATAACAAAATGTTATGGACCGTTAAATAAAGATGAACAAAAAAACGTAGATTTAAGCTACTATAGTGGTCACAGTATGGCCTTTTGCAAAAATCCTATATAGTATAGTAAAACCCGCTATGCAAGACAAGGACATGTACATAACATAGTGTGAAATGATTCCAAACAAAATCAAAACAGTAAATCAACATATACATGATGCCTGATGTTCATATGATGAAATCATAATCTTTCAGTCAGTTTAATTGAAGTCTGGTGCTAGCATGTCAGTAAACTGCTAGTAGTCTGTTGTTATTTATGTATTATTGTCATTTTGTTTATTTTCTTTGATTACATCTTCTGACATCAGACTCGGACTTCTCTTGGACTGATTTTTAATGTGCGTATTGTTATACGTTTACTTTTCTACATTGGCTAGAGGTATAGGGGGAGGGTTGAGATCTCACAAACATGTTTAACCCCGCCGCATTTTTGCGCCTGTCCCAAGTCAAGAGCCTCTGGCCTTTGTTAGTCTTGTATTATTTTAATTTTAGTTTCTTGTGTACAATTTGGAAATTTGTATGGCGTTCATTATCACTGAACTAGTATATATTTGTTTAGGGGCCAGCTGAAGGACGCCTCCGGGTGCGGGAATTTCTCGCTACATTGAAGACCTGTTGGTGACCTTCTGCTGTTGTTGTTTTTTTTTTTTTGTTTCGTTTTTTTTTCTATGGTCGGGTTGTTGTCTCTTTGGCACATTCCCCATTTCCATTCTCAATTTTATGATATATGATCCAACAATACACGAAAAACAACTATGGCAATCGGTAAGAACCACTGAATTACATGCTCGAGTCCTGACCTTTGACTTACGTATATATGTGGTGGGTTTAAACATTCTAGCGAGAGTGGAACTCTTCCCTAACCAAGCAGCACTAGATAAGTATGAGGCGCCGTTTTACTATTTATTACTTATTTTCTGATATTAGAAAATATTTTTTGATATCAGGAATTTGATTTCTTGATATCAGAAAATAATCTTTATTTCTTGATATCAATAATTCGATTTTTTGATATCAAGATATTCATTTTATGATATCAAGAAATAGATTTTCTGATATCAAATAATACTGACGATTATTTGATATGAAGAAATACATTTACTGATATCATAAAATGAATATCTTGATAACAAAAAACGATTTTCTGATATCAGAAAATAAGAGAAATATCAACGATTGCCCCCCTGTGTGTTGGTAAAAGCTTCCGAGCTCACCCATGAGCTCTAACATTTGGTGTAGTGTTTCGGTCTTGTTTAAGGAAAGAATATCACAGAGTTTGGTTGCATTAGATGTTGCGAATTAAGTAAGTCAAGTAGTTCTGTTAAGTATATAAAAATCAGGAGATGTGATATTATTGCCATTGAGACAAATATCCACAAAATCCGGTTCAAAGGAAGTGGATATAAGAAATTATAGGCAATCGTTCGGCATTCAATAATGAGAAAACCCAATACCGTAAAGTCGGCTATAAAATGTCCCGGCATAAAAAATATGAAAAGATTTATTTAGAAAGCTAACGGCATAATTTTTAACAAAAACAAATATTAATACGAAAAACAAATATGACAGACACGAACCACCGACAATTATACATCCTAGCTTACAGGCTTCTTACGTGGAACAGACACTTAATAAATGTGGCGGCCACAGTGGTGGTGGCCTGGGACACTGGTGTTTTGTCACAACATACTGTAAGAACAAACAATACATGTTTTTATTGGTATGAATATTGATTTTGTTATCAGTAAATTCAAAGCAAACTGAATATTATTGTCTTATATATCTTGGATATAGAAGTATCCGCCGCCACGTTCACTCTGTGTAGTCTTTGTATTTATCTGATGAGTTGAGCCTTTTTCAACTGATTTTTATAGTTCGTTCTGATGTTGTACTGTTACACCCCTATCCTAGGTTAGGGGAGGGTTCGGATCCCACTGACGTCATATGTAACACCATCACCATGCTGTATGTATGTGCCTGTCCCAAGCCAGGAGATTGTAATTCAGTGCTTGTCGTTTGTGTATGTGTACCATAATTGTTTTTCGTGCATTTTGGTACATAAATTAGGCCGTTACTTTTCTCGTTTAAATTGTTTACATTGTCATTTCGGGGTCTTTTATAGCTGTCTATTGACCTATAGTTGTTAATTGTTGTGTTATTTGATCTCTTGTGGAAAGTTGTCTCATCGACAATCATGCCACATCTTCTTTTTATATACAAAAATTAGTTGAAATGGATTGGTCTTTATTCATCAGATCGATAAAACAGAAAGAACAAAATCAGCTAACAAAAACACAGACCGGACATGGAATTATAATAATACCAAGAAGAAAAAAATACAGATCTGAAAGCATTCTAAGTTACTTACACTAGTTCAAAGCCAATAACAACAAACATTTCTTGCATTTTAAAATATTTCGTCTGTTTACGTGACATTTTGCTTGCAACTATTATACTGCGCCTTCAGTGGCGGATCGAGAACGTTTTAAAATAGGGGGCCCACTGCCTGCCATAAAAAGGGCCCACTACAGTAATGCTTCAGTGATTCCCTATATAATCAACCAAATTTTTGCCATAATATGTGTGACCGGGCCCTCTAGATCCGCCTATGGCCTTGTATTTAAGAATTGAATGCTCCTTTTTATAAATTCATTTGGGGTATTAAAAGCGTTGACCGAAGTACATTGTGTATGCAGTGCGGAAGCCCTTCCTTCTAAAATGTGCGCACGGTCAAAAATCAAGAAATGAACGTTTGATATCAGAAAATATGCTTTATTTCTTGATATCAAGAAATAGAATTTCTGATATCAAAAAATAGAATTTTTTATATCAGAAAATCATTTTTTATATCAGAAAATCATTTTTTGATATCAGACAATAAGTAATAAATAGTAAAACGGCGCCTCATAGATAAGAAGCTACCAACATCTAGCGGAAATGTATCTGAAATCATTATACAAAAGTAAGTAACTGTTGGTGGCTTTCGTCCGTTTTCGGCTGTTTTCGCCTCTTTGGTTTGATTTTTATCTCTTTTGACACATTCCCTGTTTTCAATCTCAAATTTACGTATTGTATTTCGAAATGATAAGTGGCAAACTACTTTTAAATTCAAAGTATCCAGTTTTTACTGGTTTATGACAAGTTTTGATATTCTATTGACTCAACCTGTGATATTGTTTTGCCATGACGGTTACCGATTGGAAATCTTGGATAATCATAGGTCTGTTTTATGTACTTTTGGAATTTCATCCAAAGACCAAGAACTGGTTCTTCAATAACTGTATTGGATACCTAAACTACGTAATTGTCCTTACAACCAACAGTATGTTGTTGGGTATTCCAAGTGCTCCACGAAACCTCTTTGTAAAATAATTATAATTCAAACAAAAAATTCTCTGAAACTGGCATTATCAAGGTGCTTGATTTCAAGTTATTGATTGACCACATATTTGTTAGTTTGTTTTAGATTTATGAGTTTGACTTTCCCTTTTGGTATCTTTCGTCCCTCTTTTACGTGTGGAGGATCCGTTTTTCAGCAAACTATCGGTATTGCCATGGGAACCATGTGCACCCCTCTTCTTGCCAACTTGTTCCTTTATTCTTATGAAACTGACTTCATACAGGAACTTTTTAGGAAGAAAGAAAAAAATAGCAATATCCTTGACCTATGCATACCGCTATATAGATAATGTTCTGTGTTGAACGCATATATACGCTATCGAACTAGAGATAAAGAATACAACAGATAGAGTTATAAGCCTACATCATATCTTGATTTATATCATGAAATTGACAATGAGGGTCGGTTGAAAACAAAACTTTACGACAAAAGAGATGATTTTAGTTTCCGAATTGTGGAATAACCATATGCATATGATTTTATGTGGCACCATTACAGCAGCGCGCCGCCTGCATACACATTATATAACTCCAAATTGATAAGATATTCTCGCGCGGTCTTGTATTTCCTATTATGATTTTCTTGATCTTAGAGGATTGCTGCTCACAAACCAAGAGTTGCAAATGGTGAGTTGAAATCATCCCTTCATATTTTACGGACGCCATCACCAGTTGGTTGACCGTTTAGAATATTATCCGTTTCACAGATGATATCGTATATGAAGGGGAGGAGGAGTCCTGATCCCGAAATCCTAGGTTTAAAAACACGAAATCCCGAGGTCCTGAATTTAAATAAATTTAAATCCCGACATCCCGTCATTCGAAAAAAGAATTCCCGGATCACAAAAGGGTCAATCCCGAAATCCCGAGCTGAAAAACACACGATCCCGGAATCCAGATAAAGGTCCTATCCCCCTCGTATATATATGTTCCTTTGTCGTAAGTACAATAATCTTCCCTTTACATGAACAATAATGAATGTGACATACCAAATTATACTATTTACCGGGTTTGTAATAACATGAGCAACACGACTGATAGTGTTTCTGTTGTACAAACAAGCGTGTCGGTATCGTTTTTCGTTACATGTGTATATGTCCATATCCGATCGTTGGTAAACTAGCTTATACAATATGTTATATTGATTTTTTTTTATTAATTCGGCTTGCCATACATATGATACATTTTTAATGTGTTATCACATTTGTTTACACAAATATGTATTGATAAACATATACACTTTCCTTTTATCGGAGCATATGTATTGTAGGACATTAGTTTATAAATTCAGCTCAGTGATTTATAGTAGCATGAAAATGTCGTCGAGATGAATTAGTCGAGGAACGACAAGTCGGATTGACTAAAAGAAAAACAAATCGACTTCTGTCTATATAAATTGAGTGCAGTGTTTTTTTGACAATGAGAATAATAGTATGTGACATTCTTAGCAGATTAAGAACAAGTGTAAAGCTTACGCGGTCTTACTGTACCCCACAAACGTCTTTGGGATGCAAAAGCGATGAAGCACCATGTAAAAGGTTGTTCAATCAGAAGCTTTTTCCCGAAGGTATCAGTGACTATGTTACCAGTGAAGTCCTGAAGTTTTCGCCCAGTATTCCTGTCGAGGAAGCTATAACCCCACCTGCAAGCTGGTAAGTATAGCTTTGTTCCGCTTTTTGTGCCCACCTACGATAGTAGAGGGGCATTATGTTTTATGGTCCGTCCGCCTGTCATTTGTCTGTCCCGTTTCAGGTTAAAGTTATTGCATGGTCAAGGTAGTTTTTGATGAAGTTGAAGTACAATCAACTTGAAACTTAGTACACATGTTCCCTATGATATGACCTTTCTAATTTTAATGCCAAATTATATTTTGACTCTGGGATCAATTTCACGGTCCACTGAACATATAAATGAAAGTGCAAGTGTCAGGTTAGTACAGTTTTTGATAAAGGTAGTTTTTGAGGAGGTTGAATTCCAATCAACTTGATACTTATTGCATATGTTCCTTATGATATGATCTTTCTAATTTAAATGCCAAATTAGATTTTTATCCCACTTTCACGGTCCACTGAACATAGAAAATGAAAGTGAGAGTGGGGCATCCGTGTACTGTGGACACATTCTTGTCAATACTAAATTATTTATGTTTAAAGGATATTATGTACCTCTTCTACTCTCGCTTCTACTATCTGTACCGTCCGCAGTTCTAAAAAAATATACACAGCAGCGATTGACGATGACATCCAACTTTAATACATTGCATGTAAAAGAATTATAAAGTCAATTAAACAAAAAAACAACCTTATGCATAATAAATATTAAACAAGTAAAACTCAATATAGATCAATATAGTATCAGCAGATGACAATGCAGACTGAGGCGGATTAAGGGGGGGTGTCCGGGGGTCCGGGCCCCCATTTTAAGAAAAAAATTTGGTTGATTATATAGGGAATCACTGAAGCGTGACGGGAATGGCCCCCCTCGTATGCATCTTGCGGGCCCCCACTTATGAAATTTTCTAGATCCGCCACTGCAATGTACATGATCTAATTTTGTCAGAAAAAAAATGATTGTACAAGGGGGTTGAAAATAGCTTAATTTCACAGACACTTGTCTCAGAAAAACTTTTCCTCTATACCGTTATATTTATTATAAAAGGGTATGTATAGGAAAGGGTTTATTTCTGAGATAAGTGGCTGTGCTTAATTTTCATTATTTTGGTTTTTTTTAAAGTTTATTGAACCCGAAGACGGCGATCGCGCGGGTATTCCATTGTATATCGCTTAAAATCCATTTTGATATTTTTTGTAAAAGTTGAATATCAAGGCCATATTTAGGATCATTTAGTGTATATAATCAGTGAAATACATGTTAATATTTATATGAATCACCACATTTAACCTTGATATAGCCTTTATCAAACTATATAAATTGATGGGTAGTAAACATTCCATATTAATCTCTATTCTGCCCATATCATATATGTACATTATCAGGTTTATTTTGTTAGGTGTCGTGGTTAGTAAATACTATCAGGTAGTATACATGGTATACACATAGGTAGTGTAAAGTAACATGAGTAACATCCGTCAGGGCCGTAACTAGGGTTCGAATTCAGGGGAGGCAGGAGTTTGGGGACCGCCGATTGAGCCCCCTTTGATATGGGTAGGGGGCGCAGCCCCCCCTCCCCCCGCCGATCTTTTTCTCTCAGTCATTGGCTAAAAATTACCCGTTTCCCTTCGATTTCCTTACTTTAAGAAACATCAGTATTGCTTGAACCTGGAAGCAACTTTTATGCAAAAACAAGCTGAGATTGCTGTTTGGGTTGAGCCAAGGCTAGCTCCGTCTTGAAGGCTGTACTTTGACATTAACATTAAATACATTGTGACCGTGGATTTTTTTCTCAAATGATATGGCTAAAATTACCCGTTTTCCTTCGATTTCCTTACTTTAAGATCCGTTTTGCTGGATCCTTGGAGCAATTTTCATGCAAACAATTATTACCTGTATTTTCTGTATTTAAAGATATTTTTTAGAAACTGGTAAGTTCAAAAAACATAAAGCAAGATTAGGGAGCTACCATTTGATTTTTATGGGGAGGGGGGGGGGGCTAGGATGATATTTGAAAAAAATAGGCAGGATGTGACACTTGCCAAAAAAAAGTCAGGACGACAATTTAGGTAAAAAATAGTCAGAATAAACTAAAAAGAAAAAGGCAGAACCGATTAGAGTGAAAAATAAAAATCAAATGGTAGCTCCCTTATAAAACACAAGATATTTTTTTTTATCGAGGATCTTGAATTTCAATATTGTTGAAAGCTGAACAGACATGTATATAACATCAAACAGGGACTTTCTATACTAGTCTAGTATATACTTAGTATAGAAAGTCCATGCTACAACGTATGGGAGTGTTTACCTACTAAGGCATTGACCATAATATTCGCGTACGATCGGGAAACTTAAAAAAAGGATCCAACAGTTGATTCAGCCGGTAACGAATTTCCGATATCTTAAAAGATTCACAATACAAAAGGAACTTCTGCCTAAATAATTGAGCCCCAAAATAAATGTGAATAGTTAAGTTTTAATTCAAAATTATCGAAAGCAAAGTTTCATATGCGTTCTCATACGAATACTGACCCCCTCAATACTGAATAACAGACGGACGGCCACACGAAAAAAGAAAAAAAAACAAATACTGAAACGCTTTACTTTCGATCAAAATCCGAAAAATGACAGACATATCACGTATCATGATAATATGTTAAAACTGTTAACTTGTGTTGTTTATAATATAAATTCAAGTTCTTCGTGTTCATATTGTCAATATTTTATTTTTTTTAATTAAAAAATTTTTTTTTGGTGTAGATAATTCAGGGGAGGCAACTGCCTCCCCTGCCTCATAGGTAGTTACGGCCCTGTCCGTGCGAATTAAAATATGAGCCTATGGAACCGTTGATCTGTTTTGATATGTTTGAAAGCGTGCTATGTTTTTCTTCTAAAGTGAATGATTCCAGATGTCTTAACAAAAACTAGATGCAGAAGAGAAGTTATAAAAAGATAGTAGAGACAAATATTAATTTAACTAATTCTTATCCCACGGGTGGAGCCAGGGTTCAAGAAAAGTGGGGCGACTATATTCCTTCCAAGACCCACTTCGAATTATCTTCTTATTCTTGTGTAATATCGGGAAAAAAAACATATATAGCTTAATTTTGCTTCAAGCTGAACACACAAGTACTAGAACCTCCCCCCTTTCCAGATTTAAAAGTTAAATATTGCATGTTAATATTATACTTTTTCAGGTACACTCAACCGCAATTCCACACCCTAGACAAAGCATCTGTGTTCAGAAAACACTGGATCCCAGTGGGCCGAGTAGATCAGTTGAAGGAACCAGGTCAATACATTGCAGGTAAGATATAATGGTCAGAAGTTGATAAAAAAAAATAGTTAAAATTATAAAATATTTACCAAGAGTTTTTAAAAGTAATTAAAGAATTACTAGGATTCTAAAATCTTCAAGCTCGAAGTGAAAAATAAATTAAGCTGTATTTTTTTTTCGCAAATGGAAAGGTGCAATGTTATATATAAAATATGTAGTGTGGATATACTGATTGATAGATTATTGTTTGCTAATCATCCATTGGCACATATTTGAAAGAAGATTTTTGTAAATGTCCACAAATCACCATTTTTACATATTCGTTATAAAAATTACCCGCTAAGTTATGATTTAAATTAAAATCTGTGTTATGTATGTGAAGTTAGCAGCCGGTTCGTTATTCGATATTCAATATCCAACCGGCTGCTAGCAGTCGGTTGGATATTCAAAATTTTGTTGAAAATCATAAAAAAAAATACTTGATAACATTAAAAACATGATTTTCATAGTTAAGATGACTGATAAGATACGTAGGAACTTATCAAAATGACCTCTTCAAGCTGTTGTAAGTTCTCGTTGTCCTCGAATATAAACCCTTTTCTAAGTTGCAAATTTGTCTTCATATAATATAAATTGGTGTCAATAAAAAAACTGCAAAGATTTATTTTCTACATGATAATTCTTAAAACAATAAGAAAACCCGCTTACTCTAGAAAACATTAAGAAATATGAATAGAAATATTTATGGAACGCCCAAAAAAGAAATATATAGTGAAAACCGACCCGAGACCGCTTAAATGAGGTTGAGACCCCCTGGTCTTTCAATGACTATAAAAGTCAACCAAATCATTGACTCTGTATATATATGAAGGTTGTATTAGATGGATTTTTGAGAATAACGTCATCTTCAATATCTACGGAGGGCTAAGATTGTCACTTTTTAGTAAAAAAATGTCAAATTTTTAGGACAAAGGGCACAATGTAATGGTGAGAGCCCCCTGATCTCTCAATCTTTCTAATATTTTACAGACATTTAGTCAATAGGTAGATACAAACGTGGCTAAAAGGAATTTGGGAACACTTCCTGTCTTCTATGTTTACGGTACGCCCAAAGTGCCAGTTGGATATTCAAATTTTATATCAAAAATCGACCCGAGACCGCTTAAATGAGGTTGAGATCCCCCTGGTCTTTCAATGACAATAAAAGTCAACCAAATCATTGACTCTGTATATATGAAGGTTGTATTAGATGGATTTTTGAGAATAACGTCATCTTCAATATCTACGGAGGGCTAAGATTGTCACTTTTTAGTCAAAAAATGTCAAATTTTTAGGACAAAGGGCACAATGTAATGGTGAGAGCCCCCTGATCTCTCAATCTTTCTATTATTTAAAAGACATTTAGTCAATAGGTAGATACAAACGTGGCTAAAAGGAATTTGGGTACACTTCCTGTCTTCTATGTTTACGGTACGCCCAAAGTGCCAGTTGTATATTCAAAATATACAGTGAAAACGTACCTGAGACCGCTCAAATGAGTGTGAGACCCCCTGGTCGTTCAATGTCCATAAAATTTAATTAAATTATAGACGCTGTGTATATAAAGGTTGTACTAGAAAGAATTCATATTCGATATTTATGGAGGCCTTTTATTGTCACTTTTCAGCTACATATTGTCAACTTTTACATGTAGGACAAAGGACACTTGGCAATGGTAAGAATCCCCCAAGCTCTCAATCTTTCTTTTATTATGCAGACATTTAGTTAATAGGAAGACAAATTCTTATTCTGGAAGGGGGCAACTATCACCACTTGGGGTTTTGAGAGATTAAACAAGCCGCTGACCACCAATTTGGAAAAGAGAGGGAACGATTGAGATCTTCAAATTGTGAGCTTTTGAATGAAAAAAAAACCAGGCGTACCGGGTATGATTACCATGAATTGTATATTTTTTGACGATAGGACCGTAAGATCAAAAACAGGGTCTAAAAACATTGAATTGGGGATAGTGGTTTTGGGTGACCTAAATTGATTTTATCTTGGATTGTTAGGATAAAGACATTGATCCAATAGCTAAAAAAAGATCGATCTTTTCAATTCAATTTTATTAAAAAACTAGCAGAAATGCATGTGATTTTTTTTTACCTTTTGATAGATGTATGCCTATGGTTTCAGAAAACCAACGCTTAGGAGCGTTCAAACAAACGCTTAGATGTGTTCGAACCATCGCTCAGGGGGGGTCATGACAACGCTATAAATAAATGACGTTATAAAAATTACAGACACTAAACAGTGTGAGGCGCTCGCCAGGGAGTTGCAAGAGATCAAGCGGAAGATTCAAGCCAGTAACATGCAGCATCCGCTCGAGAAGATTGTACTCAACCGGGCCCTTTCAAAGGTGTTAAGCCTGTGGTTGAGGCTCAGCGAGAGGCAGCTTCAGCAATACCAAAACGATTGTATACCTTCCTGCAGCAGTGACAGTCCTCCCTCCTCCACCACCAAAGTTTGCCTACCCACTACCCATTGCACCACCTTCAGACACCGTCCTCGGACCTCGAGCACAGCAGTATTTGCAGCTCAGTAACAATCCTTCCGCCGACCACACCTTTAGATCGCGATCTGAAAACGATGGTATCTTCATCGGAAGCTAACCAGTTACTTCTGACAGTGATGATATTTCGGGAATGCTCTGAGGTACAAAGGAACCCTTGACCTCTTGGAACTCATGGTGAAAAAGAAACCAGAATCGTTTGAGCCCGAAGCTTTAAAACCTTGTCGACTATGCAGAGATCCTGAACAGTTTCGGTGCCATAAATCGACAAGGCAATTGACCCTCTCTAGAACTCGAAGGCGATGAAAAAGTTACAAGTGGACAAATATTGTGTCGCACATCTAAAGCAAGATAAGCATTGTAGCGGACTGCAAACCGTATTTCGACACTCTGACTTTAACTAGCTCTTCCATATATCGCCTGGATCTGTGTAACGCTGCCGACCGTGCTTGAAATAATGGTGTGCGCAACGAGCTTGTGGCGATCCTCGATGCCATGAAGAAAGGTGAACACATCAGCACCAAGGAAAATAAGCAATTCCATCGTAGTATCCTCTAACTAAATGTTTAAGGTTTTGTTCGAAAGTATGCATACGGCGGTAGTTTGTTTGACACTATCGCCGGTATCGCTGGTCGCATGTTCACCTCCTCTGCTGCCAAGGCCTTGGAAAGTAAGACTATGAACGCTTACACCAATGCAACCATGATAGGAGTTGAAAGGGGGTAGCCAAAGTCGTCGACCATGTCGTTGGAAAAGTGACCCGCCTTCGAAAACCCAGTGTCCAGCGCAGCAAGCCCAATTAACAGCTCAGTATTAAACGCAGTAAGCCCCAAAACCAAACACAGTTAAACAATCTCATCTCCCGTGGTATCGCTACCGTCCATGATTTTGTCCAAAGCTTTCACTAAATCCATAATGCCGACATCCTTACAATCATAGTAGGATTAACCTACGATGGAAATCTTAAAAAATATTAATACCAGGTTCACGAATTCGTACCTTAAGCCGGCGCCCTACTTACCAACTCTGAAGCGGAGATCCGAATCAACATCGAAACACAAGACCTGTTCCTTCAACAATCGAGAGTTATTTCTTAGTAGAAGGAAGACTTCAAAATTACGACGGCACTGCATATTGTTATGCCTAAGGGTAGGAGTTAAGGATGATAGGTTTATATGTATCATGATTCATTCTTTTCTTGTGTTGCTCAGAGAGTTCATTTCTACTTTCACTTTCATTTTCGTATTCCGTTACTCTGAGCTGCACTGTTATATTATGAACGGAAGGACTATGCCTATGAACACTTTATATTTCAGGTATCGCGGCCGTATTGTATTGTATTGTATGTATTATATTATTGTTTATGGGAAATATTGATAGGACAGGGTTCGTTCTCACTGTTTGACCAGGGGGGTACTTTGACATGATCCCAGCTTTAGTTTGACCTGTATATCGCTTGTCCCTTTTGCTCACCTGTTTTATTCAATCACGTTAAGGGTCTATATTGTAACCAGGGTACGTTCCCACTAAGGGTTATTCTTGATAAGCCCATATCTCCCCTTTTCCTTCGACAGTTGTGTATTTCTATTTGTTTTTGCGCCATGTTCCATATTATTGCCGTGGGAACTTCCGGTTTTAAGGACCAATCGGAATGGACAGAGATAACCTAGTTTCCAGAACCCGGTATTATGTATATTCAGAATTACAACCAATCGCTACGTTAATTTTACGGACACACTTATCGTTATAGTAACGGACACACTTTCTGTGTCCGCGGACTTCCGGACTATATAAACGGTTGTAGCAGACGATTCTGGACAGCTTAGATCACATTACCTTGACCATTTTTATAGATATACCATTATTACCAGAGCCTATACCACTTGTGAACCATTACCAGGTTAATGTTAACCCCGATTTTTAGGATATTTACGACCTGACAAGTGACCTATATTATTTACTATAATACTATAAATAGTAAAACCGTTTTCCCATGTTTACGCACGACGATTAACACCCAAGGGGGGCTCTGAACCGTTTTTGCTTTGGGATATTTATTTATAACATATATATATTGATTTATGACTGATTAAATAGTCATTGCTAAACTTATAACTGTTTTTGTTATATTTTGTCTTGAAATGAATAAGAAACCAGTGTCTTAGATTACTCAGTCCAGCTACCAAGGTTTGCAAGTTACCATTGCATGTTTCACGATTACCAGTGAAAGATTATAAAAGGCCTGCTACCAAGGTTCTAGTGTTAAGCAAGTAAACACACACACACATTTAAATATGCGCGACGTAATGCTATACCAGAGGCGTTACAATATGCAGACGTTGATCTCATTCACAATGGTATCATGTATCTCTTCAAAACTATATGATATCGACTCTCCGGTCAGCAGATTGAACACATTAACGACCCCGGCATCGCCACCACTATGCTTGGAATGTAAACCTTCCTCGGCGACTTCTTCAAAACGTAGGGTCTCACCCGACTGTGGTATAAGGATTCTTCTACCGATGCCGAGACTGAGAATACTGGATTTACAGCGTGGCATGAATACATTATCACTAAGCCCACCAACAAAGGATCGTACTCGTTTGCCATTCCCCTGAAACATATTATGGGATTATTACTATAAAATAGTGTACGGGTTCAGGCACGAACTTCCACTCGTTCGCTATTCAGATGCCAATGCCATTACGAGGGCTGCCGCCGTCAATAACGTGGCAAAAATAATCCTGTATAAGATTTCTTGGATCCTCTTTCGCAAAGTGTCAATGTCACCCTCAAAGCTGAACGCGACTCAGCCGTCGACTTTAATGCCTGGTTTTTACAAAACAAGGTTGCCAGAGTGTTCAAGGAGGCTGTAGACTTCAGAAAGAAATTCTACGACATTGAAAACCTTCTCAGTAACGGTGGTGTCAACCCCTCTGATTTTATTTACCTATAGCCGCTGTTTGTGATCGAAGTAAGTCATTCGCCCGAGTGGACTTCCAGATTCGAGCGGAATTCGAGCGTAATGTTCCCGCCAACACCGAAGCATTTGTACTTGCAATCTCCGAAGGAGTCCTCCAGTTCGAATCGGATGGTCAGAAGATGAACGTCGTTATTTAATGAATACATGTACTAGTAAATGGACACCACACTGTTGCAGCAAATCGTCGACCACACAGACTAAAAGCAAGGGTTTTCCATCCTTGTCCCTGGAAACGATAGCCGCATTTTACCCGGTTCACCCCTACAATTTAAGGAATCGAACACCGTATTGGGATTTTAGCGACAGCTCTACACATTTGATCAGGCAACAAACGGTTACGAAGAGATTGATTACATTGTTAGCATCAGCAGTATCAACAGCATCTTGGTGAACAGTGGCATCATCAATGTAAGCTACGTAAACTCCACCCAACAGTCCAATATCTACAGCTTTTCAATCGCATGCAGACATACTTAACCGACCAAGACGGTGATCCTATCAATCTCCGCAGTAAATATATTACCATCCGTTTTCATCTTCGAGAGGTATGAGAAAATAGTCTATCAAAATACGGGTTGAATTTGATAAAATGTCAAGCTAATAAATTACACGGAGCAGCAAAAAAAGGTTGCCTGTTCACCATTCGTTTATCCCACACAAACCTGCAAGGTAAATACAAGATGTGCTTACCCAGCAACAGATTAAAAAATATCACCAAGCTCCTAAGAAACGTTTCTAGTGGTACGACTATGGAAATAAGCACTACACAATTGAAGAAAAACATTCAAAAAGAAAGTGGATTCCTACCCATTTAAGCGGGAAGGGCAATGCAAGTCTATGTTGGCGAACACAATTCTGCCAGCATGAGGTGTTGGAGCCCTAAGTTGCCTGGTTGAAATAGCCGTCAGCAATGCATTTGGACCTGGAATTTACATCAAAAGGGGTGCTTGTGTGAGCTGTGCGAAGGTGCGTTGTAAAGGTCTGTAAATCATCCCCGTTTGTACTTGAAACAAGGTCCTCGGTTCTACTAGGGTTCTGGTTTGGTCCTAGAAGCGAACAGTCCGTTCAACAGCATTCCCCTTTTCATACAATATTTATATATATAGAATCTATGATTTGGTTGAATTTAATGGACATTGAAAAACTAGGTGGGTCTCAACCTGATTTAAGCGGATTCGGGTAGGCTTTCGCTAAATAATTTGAATTTCCAACAGGCACTTTGGGCGCACCGTAAACATAAAAGAAAAAAAGTGTACCAAAATTGCTTTCAGTAACATTTGTATCTACCTATTGACTAAATGTCTGTAAAATATTAGAAAGATTAAGAGATCAGGGGGCTCTCGTCATTACCTTGTGCCCTTTGTCCTAAAGTTTTGACATTTTTTGACTGAAAAGTGACAATCTAAGCACTCCGTAGATATTGAAGATGACGTTATTCTCAAAAATTCATCTAATACAACCTTTATATATACAGAGTCAATAATTTGGTTGAATGTTATGGACATTGTAAGACCAGGGGGGTCTCAACCTCATTTAAGCGGTCTCGGGTCGATTTTTGATATAAAATTTGAATATCCAACTGGCACTTTTGGCGTACCGTAAACATAGAAGACATGAAGTTTACCCCAATTCCTTTTAGTCACGTTCGTATCTACCTATTGACTAAATGTCTGTAAAATATTAGAAAGATTGAGAGATAAGGGGGCTCTCACCATTACCTTGTGTCCTTTGTCCTAAAGTTCTAGCATTTTTTGACTGAAAAGTGACAATCTAAGCACTCCGTAGATATTGAAGATGACGTTACTCTCAAAAATCCATCTAATACAACCTTTATATATACAGAGTCAATGATTTGGTTGAATATTATGGACATTGAAAGACCAGGGGGGTCTCAACCTCATTTAAGCGGTCTCGGGTCGATTTTTGATATAAAATTTGAATATCCAACTGGCACTTTGGGCGTACCGTAAACATAGAAGACATAAAGTTTACCCAAATTCCTTTTAGTCACGTTTGTATCTACCTATTGACTAAATGTCTGTAAAATATTAGAAAGATTGAGAGATCAGGGGGCTCTCACCATTACCTTGTGCCCTTTGTCCTAAAGTTTTGACATTTTTTGACTGAAAAGTGACAATCTAAGCACTCCGTAGATACTTAAGATGACGTTATTCTCAAAAATTCATCTAATACAACCTTTATATATACAGAGTCAATGATTTGGTTGAATTTTATAGTCATTGAAAGACCAGGGGGGTCTCTACCTCATTTAAGCGGTCTCGGGTCGATTTTTGAAATAAAATTTGAATATCCAACTGGCACTTTGGGCGTACCGTAAACATAGAAGACATGAAGTGTACCCAAATTCCTTTTAGTCACGTTTGTATCTACCTATTGACTAAATGTCTGTAAAATATTCGAAATATTGAGTTATCAGGGGGCTCTCACCATTACCCTGTGCTCTTTGTCCTAAAATTTTGACATTTTTTGACTGAAAAGTGACAATCTTAGCCCTCATTGGATATTGAAGAAGCCGTTATTCTCAAACATCCATCTAATACAACGTTCATATATACAGAGTCAATGATTTGCTTGACTTTGATGGACATTAAAAGACCAGGGGGATCTCAATCTCATTTAAGCGGTCTCGGGTAGTTTTTGATATAAAATTTGAATATCCAACTGGCACTTTGGGCGTACCGTAAACATAGAAGACATAAAGTGTACCCAAATTCCCTTTAGTCACGTTTGTATCTACCTATTGACTAAATGTCTTTTAAATATTAGAAAGATTGAGAGATCAGGGGGCTCTCACCATTACCTTGTGCCCTTTGTCCTTAAATTTTGACATTTTTTGACTGAAAAGTGACAATCTAAGCACTCCGTAGATATTGAAGATGACGTTATTCTCAAAAATCCATATAATACAACCTTTATATATACAGAGTCAATGATTTGGTTGAATTTAACGGACATTGAAAGACCAGGGGGGTCTCAACCTCATTGAAGCCGTCTCGGGACGATTTTTGATATAAAAATTGAATATCCAACTGGCACTTTGGGCGAACCGTAAACATAGATGACATGAAGTGTTCCCAACTTCCTTTTAGTCACGTTTGTATCTACCTATTGACTAAATGTCTGTAAAATATTAGAAAGATTAAGAGATCAGGGGGCTCTCGTCATTACCTTGTGCCCTTTGTCCTAAAGTTTTGACATTTTTTGACTGAAAAGTGACAATCTAAGCACTCCGTAGATATTGAAGATGACGTTATTCTCAAAAATTCATCTAATACAACCTTTATATATATAGTCAATAATTTGGTTGAATGTTATGGACATTGTAAGACCAGGGGGGTCTCAACCTCATTTAAGCGGTCTCGGGTCGATTTTTGATATAAAATTTGAATATCCAACTGGCACTTTGGGCGAACCGTAAACATAGAAGACATGAAGTTTACCCCAATTCCTTTTAGTCACGTTCGTATCTACCTATTGACTAAATGTCTGTAAAATATTAGAAAGATTGAGAGATAAGGGGGCTCTCATCATTACGTTGTGTCCTTTGTCCTAAAGTTCTAGCATTTTTATGCCCCACCTACGATAGTAGAGGGGCATTATGTTTTCTGGTCTGTGCGTCCGTCCGTCCGTCCGTCCGTCTGTCCCGCTTCAGGTTAAAGTTTTTGGTCGAGGTAGTTTTTGATGAAGTTGAAGTCTAATCGACTTCAAACTTGGTACACATGTTCCCTATGATATGATCTTTCTAATTTTAATGCCAAATTAGAGATTTTACCCCAATTTCACGGTCCACTGAACATAGAAAATGATAGTGCGAGTGGGGCATTCGTGTACTGAGGACACATTCTTGTTTGACTGAAAAGTGACAATCTAAGCACTCCGTAGATATTGAAGATGACGTTACTCTCAAAAATCCATCTAATACAACCTTTATATATACAGAGTCAATGATTTGGTTGAATTTTATGGACATTAAAAGACTAGGGGGGTCTCAACCTCATTTAAGCGGTCTCGGGTCGATTTTTGATATAAAATTTGAATATCCAACTGGCACTTTGGGCGTACCGTAAACATAGAAGACATAAAGTTTACCCAAATTCCTTTTAGTCACGTTTGTATCTACCTATTGACTAAATGTCTGTAAAATATTAGAAAGATTGAGAGATCAGGGGGCTCTCACCATAACCCTGTGCCCTTTGTCCTAAAATTTTGACAGCTTTTGACTGAAATTTTTTTTTTTTTTGGCTTTCCATATATATTTCTATTAATAGTTATCAATATTTCTAGAGTTATTGGTTTTTCTTTTTGTCTTTAGAGACATTATACACAAAAGTACATCTTTGAAGTCGTTTTATTGACAAAACTCTATATCACATAAAGTCAAAATATTTAACATGGAAAAGGGTTTACATGCGAGGACAACGAGAAATTACGACAGCTCAAATAAGTCATTTAACGATTTTTCTACATATCTTATCAGTCCTTTTAACTATGAAAATCATGCTTTATATGTTATAAAGTATTTAATTTTCGTATAATTTTTCAGCAGATTTTGAATATCAAACCGGCTGCTAGCAGCTGGTTGGATATTGAATATCGAATAACGAATAACGAACCGGCTGCTAACTTCACATACATATCTGTGTTCTGTTTGCAAACTGCAAGGACTATTAAATACTATTCTTATCAATACAAATTCTGTGACAAGAAATCCACGAAAAATGGATAATACAGAGTATATCTAAAAAAACAATATCATAACGCATATATAGTATTCAGCCGCGGCAGATGTCCATACTGAATTAGGAAATAATTACCCTCCAAAAAACGTTCACAATGTATTGGTGGCGTTCTCGTAGCTCAAACCTTGTGTACATGTGTGTTTTATGTGTGGCTGAAGTTTGGCTGGTTATACATTGTATGGTCTGTTTTTCTTTGAGGATGGTTTATCTCCCCCTTTTAACTTTCCTCCTTTTCACCTACCCACTATATTAGTTATCTCGTGCTATATTTTGTTTTT
Source organism: Mytilus edulis (assembly GCF_963676685.1). NCBI lineage: Eukaryota > Metazoa > Mollusca > Bivalvia > Mytilida > Mytilidae > Mytilus > Mytilus edulis. Next base: position 3,492,159 of record NC_092349.1, read on the forward strand.
TTTCTTTCACAGGCTTTATAACAGACGATCCTTATCTAGTGACACGTGACGAAACTGGAAAGCTACAGGCATTTTACAACATATGCCGCCATCATGCCACACTTCTTGTAGACGACAACTCCGGAACAGTTTCTAAATTCCAGTGTCCGTACCACGGCTGGACATACACACTGAGTGGACGGCTAGCGAAGGCAACAAGACTACGAGGAATCAAAAACTTTAACGCTAAAAATTTTGGTTTGATACCACTTGAGGTAACAACTTGGGGTCCATTGGTTTTCATTAAATTATCAACAGATGACACAAACTCAGACGAACTTGGTGTGCAATTAAAAGAAGTTAAAACGAGGCTTGACAAAATGGGACTCGACAATCTTCGTTTTGTTGAACGACGACATTATCGCGTCAAATGCAATTGGAAAGTGTTCATTGACAACTATTTGGATGGCGGATATCATGTAGAATACGCCCATAAAGATTTGGCAGGTTTAATTGAACCAAAAGACTACAAAACTGAGGTTTTTGATGGATTTTCTATTCAGAGTTCCTCTGGTAATAAGGGAGAAAAAGAAGGACAGGATAGAATCGGGAGTGCCGTTCTATTTTCTCATGTTTATCCAAATTTATTTATAAATCGATATGGACCATGGTTAGATTTCAATTACACATATCCAATAGACTCTGAAAACTGTGAAGTCGTTTTTGACTGGTATTTAGAACAAGATGCTATGAATGAGCTCAATTCTACAGAAAAAGAAGCGAAAATTGCTGAAGACATTAGAGCTAGTGAAAAAGTCCAGGATGAAGATATAGTTTTGTGCGAGAGAGTACAGAAAGGTTTGCGTTCTACGTCATTCGAATGGGGAAGATACGCCCCAGGGGTGGAGCAAGCCGATCACAAGTTCCATGTTGAATTAGCTACTGATTACAGGGATTATCTGAACAATATGAAACCGGAAGTGTTGAAACAGTAATGAGCAAATTAAAGAGGCTCTGGTAATGTACTCCATATTATAGTTCCACAAGAACTAAATTGAGCGTCGAAATGAAGACCATGATATTGATAATAGAAATCAATTAATTTCTTACTTTTAGCATACTATTTACGGTGTGGATTTATTAATGATATACATGCTATTTACAACGTGGTGATATGAACTAATAATGACTGATGTTTGATTTTATATATTACAAAATAACTATTTCAATGAAATATCTATACTATTAAACGAGAAGACCTCATTTTGTGTGTCGCTTCTCCTCCTTCCACGATAAATTAATCATCATGCCTCTGTGTCCTATAGGTAACATGTATAGTCGCATTTGTCATCCATTCTTATGATCATTCAGTTTGGGTTATTTTGGGAGAAAAACGAAAAAATATGCGTCCGGATACTTTCCCGTCATTGGACAAAACTTCAAGTCAGATTAGACTTCCGGTTTGTGTTTTTCTGTACTTTGAACATACAAAGACTATGAATAAAGTGTATACATTTGCTTTCTGCTATCATTTTGAGTTCTAGCATTTATCATCCTTGCTTAAAGTGTTTCAGTTTGGATATTTTTGGGAGAAAAACGAAAATAAATATTATTTGCTATTTACTATCAATTCCAATAGTTTACTATCCACGGATATATTTCTGTATACTTACATACATTTACTATGAATAATTATATTTGTTATAATTTATTATTAATTCCGATGGTTTACTGGGGGGGGGGGGGGGGGCTCTTTACTATTCATGGCGTTCACTGGTGTATATAATGTATATATATATTACTATTAACTATCAATTTCCCCGCGATTTCGCGGGTGTGTTCTAGTAATAATGAATGAAAAAGTATGCCACTGCTAATTATAGCCAGTTATACATATAGTCGACACCTACAACTCAATTGATTCATATTGCATTCATTAAATTTTATTTCAACTTTTTACTCTTTTTTAATGTTGACCTATTTTGATTACAATTACTACGTATCGTACGTAATAATTTTCCCCGATCCTCCTTCAGGTTTAAAATATAACGGGCATTATTTTATTTTAGAACAAGAAAGTAACAAAGTGGCAATACCTTAGGACTATCCAGCACGCTTACGTTTTCATGAAGGGATGAATACCTAAGGCTATGAAAATATGGACATGAGGGGTGGTATGATTATCAATGAAGCAACTATCCACCAAAGTTAAAATGAAGTGGATGTAAGCAACTATAGGGAACCATGCATACGGCCTTCAAGTAATGAATCGCTGTTTTGTCCCATTGCTTGTACACATCGGAAACCGAATCGAAATCGCCGGGAGGGGGAGAGGGGAGCTAATACTGAGGACCTTAAACAAGCTTATTATTTTCACCATGACCACAACGGATAGTTGTACCGTCAATCGAATGATAGTTAGTAATTTGATTGATCGACCGCCAAACAAAGAGCCGAACCAACGTCCTTTCCAAGTAGTTTGCATAGTGTCCAGGTATTGTATATAATATATGTGCTTCAATGAAATGACATAGTTCAAGTTTCTTTTGTCCTTGGGACTCATATATTCCGAGAAAGTTAAAATAACTACGAAATTGACTTTTCTTTGACACTTGACAACTTTCCGAATTTTATTTAATAAGGATCAATAAGGTGACCTAATATATATACGCCTTCTTTTTTCTTTAGGGTTACCAACCCATATAAAGCTGTACTAAACTAACCCTTACCCTACAAATAACCCTAAACTATACCAAACCTTAACACTGGCACTAAACCTAACTTAGAACTAACACTAATCTAGCATTGACCATATATGAACGTTTACTCTAAAGTACTGGGACCTCTAAAGTAAAAGAAGGCACAGGTATGAAAAAGGTATCGGTTGACTTGAGACTCCCCTCCCCTTTTCCCTCTTCCCCGAATTCAACATAAACACATTGTGTTAGAGTAAATGTGCGGCTCAATTACAATATTAAGATCTAGATACAGATAGATATTAAAGGAACTTCTGACTGAGTAAAAAGAAATTAAAATTTAACTCCAGTTGACATATATATTTTCCACCAATAAAAATTTACCGCTACGATATATCCCATAGTACTGAAAGTGGTGTTAAACACCAACAATCCATTAGTCAGTCTTATTTTCAACTCATTTTCTGTTCTTTGATCTAGCATCAGGCTGCTTTTTATCAGATATAAAGTTTACTACTAATATTTGTAAGGTGGTTTTTTTTTTGGTATTTAAGAGAGATTGAATTTTTCATATTGTTGACCTTTCTTTTGTCCTATGTTAAATAGTGTGTATATATTTCAGGTATTTTCATAAGTAATTCGAAAAAAAACACTTCTAATGTATGCATATATTTAAACAACTGACAGATTTTACTTTTGACATCTTTCAATAGTCCAATATTAATACTCTTTCAAACCAAAATAAAGTATTTAAATGACTTATTAGAAAAGCAACAGTTAAGAAATATAAAAATCGAGGACACTATGAGATATATGTGTAAGGCAAACAATATTTCAAAAAGAATATGGGTTTTATATCAGGCCTCGGGTTCAATATTTAACGATCGATCGCTCGTCAAACACAATGTTTTACTAGTATGTGATATTCTTAATTAATGAGGAAATAAATTAAAATACAAATTTATATGTTTACAAAGTATCTTGATAAATATAAATAATTACACAGCGAACGTACAGTGGAGCGTGCCGGTCGGTCTGTGCTTTTTAAAAAGGTAGGCATGCAGTTTCTTTTGGTTTTTCTTTTACCTGAAATTAATGAATTACTTGAAAATATATCATAGAAATATTCATATATTACACTTTAAATTTCGTAAAATTACAGCGAATAACTAAAAAATTTAGTTGGTTATAAATAATGGTTGTTTTCAAAAATGATAACAAGTATGATATACATAGTTGTTAAGGAGCGGAATTTTATCGCTGCATTGAAGACCCATCGGTGGCCTTTTGGGCTGTTTTCTGCTCTTTGGTCGGGTTGCTGCCCCTTTCAAACATTCCCCGTTTCCATTCTCTATTCTATACATAGTAAAAGAGACGACAACAAATGTATCGATTGTATAATTGTAGAAAAGATAATTACTCCACGACCTTTAACCTTACAATATCAAGTACAGAAAAAACTTGTTGCTTCTTCCTCATAAGAAACGCTCAAGATTTAACTAATACTGTTAATTACTTTTATGATTGTTCAATTTTTATTTCTATTGAATTATGTTTTTATTCTATTTTTGTTTGTTTGTATCTATATATACGACATTAAAGTTATCATGGACAAATCAGAAAACAGAGAAGTTAGCAATTTGATTGATCGACCACCAAACAAAGAGCCGAACCAACGTCCTTTCCACTGCATAGTTTCCAGGTATTGTATGTGCTTTGAAAAATAACATAGTTCAAGTTTCTTTTGTCTTTCAGACTCATGATTTCGGAGATAGTTAGAGCTATTTTCCTACTGCATGTAGTTTGAAGGTTTGGTTGGCTTGCTTGCTTTGTTTTGTAAAAATGTTTGCTCAAGCATCCAATAACATTATAAGATAAGAAGATAAGAATTTTATTTATCTAATCAAGAACCCATAAAGGGCATCATTTTACAACAATATTATGCACAATATGATTGGAAAAAAGCATAACAGAAACCTAATACCATACTATAACGTTATGGACAGGATCAGAGCCTAACACAACATGTGTCTTACATAGCTATTACATCAAATCTCATAATAATAAAATATTATTTCATATATTTTGTTTACATCTGGATCTTATTTCTAAACCTTTAATAATGTAATTTCCTAGGCACATGAGAGTTGGTAAATGCTCATTTGTGAACAGCCAGAAATATTTCTTATCATTAGGTAGTTCTTTAAAATTAGTACAAAAAGTGTTTACATTTATCAAATAATAATTTCCTCTGTTCATTATATAAAGGACAATTAACTGTAAAATGGGTCTCATCTTCAATAGAATTAAATCCATGTGATAAGCAGTGATGACATAGACGCTGAGTTCTCTCTATGTATTTTTTACTATATCTATCTTTCTCAATTCTAAGATTATGAGCACTTATTTTCATTTTACATATAGCTCTTCTTATATTAAAGTCTTTAATTGATAAATAAGCCTCCTTTACGAAGTCAGTCTTGAGGTTGAAATAATTTTCTAATTATTACCTTGTGATACGGTATCAGATCCTTTGACCACCCAAAATGTTTTAAAACTGTTACAAAGTTTACATTTTACAAATTTAATTAATTTATTGAGCTTTGTATTCAAATTTTGTATATATATCAAGTGATTGAAGTACATATCTCATAAATGAATACCAACAATTAATGTTTCATGCATCTAAAATTTTATTACAAACACAAGCATCATAAAGTAACCCTTCGTCCAATTTGATAAGCCTGTGTACATATTTTACCATAGATATAATGACAGAAAAATATCTGAAATGTGATTAATTCAAATAGATAATTCACTTTTTTTCTTGTAAGCAGCAGATTTAAGTTATAGTTATTGACCAAGCAAGTCGGTATATAGAATTTAATCTGCACAGCTCAGGTGACCCTTATTAACCCGAACGACGTAGGAGTTCGGGTTAAAGGGTCATTCTGAGCGCGTGCAGATTAAATTCTATATATACCGATTTGATTGGCCAATAACTGTTTTAACACATGACGTCATTAATTTACGTGAACGTTTTGGATGTGGACGATATTCCGCAATCCACGGATCCTAGGAAAGTTTATTGTAGGGTAAAGAAAGGGGGGAATACGACTTTCATTGGTAAGTTTTCAATTGATAACTTTGTTTTAGGTTTAGACTTATTGTAAAATTGCAATTTAATGGTAAATTGTTTTTTAATGTTTCTATTAAATCTATTCCCATTTTTTGTTAATAATGACGATTAAGACTTTGACAACTTGAGTTCTTTCAAATCGTTGTATGAAAAAAAATCATAACTGAAAGGGTTATTGTGTTTAGATTAATTGCTTTTGAATTTCTTTCCACCAATGATATGCTTTAATAGAGAAAGATAAACCGAGGAAGAATTAGATGTTATATTTAAAATTTTAAATGTTGAATAAACAGAAAATACGTTTCTCTTTCCAATCTTTTACTCCCCTCCCCAAATTTCTTTGTATCTACAGACACGTCCATCTAATTGAAGTCTGATTGATCTCTAGCTAATCTCCCTGTTTTAAAACAAACTTGAATATGACCCCCTTTAAATTCGATCCAAAAATATGGGGAATAGATATTCAAGAAGTCGTTATAAATTCCATTGAATAATCAGATTTCTTTTATTCGGATATTCTTAGTTATATTTCTTTTTTGGCGAAAGTTACCAAATTTTTTTTTAACTTTCTTTCTGACTTTAAAACACTGATTTAAGATTTATGTTGTACGCAAAATATAATACTGAAACATTTTATGTTCAAGCTAAGATGAAAAAAAGGAATGAAACTAAGATGTTTGTACAAAGTTCAGTTTTGTCGTAATTTCAAGGCAGATGGCGGATTCGGGGGTGGGGACGAACATGTCGTTCACCCTAGGATTGGACAAATTATCGTGTTTTGCCTTAAAATCGTCAATATTGTTTTTAGTCTCGCTACGTTCGGTGATATATTTTTTTAATTTGATAGAATAACGCCCCTTTTAAAATCTAGGAACCGCCCCTAAAAGTAAAAATAGATTTGAACTGTGCAGTATATCTGAGGTAGTTTATGCACACCTTTGCTGTGCATTATCCAGATTAAAGCACAGTAAGAACAAAGAGATTTTAGTACCCATACCATGTGTTAATCTTAAATGAACCCCAAATTTCTCTACAATATAATAAAATTGGTTTTATTGTGTGATCATATAAATGAATTGCAGTATCAATACTTGGAATACAAGCTGACATGGATTTTTGTAATTTAAATTTTTCCTTTAAGGATTTTTTTAATAGCTCTTCTTTCCCCTCTTGAAAAAGACCACTAGAAGTAAAGACTATCCCTAAATATTTATTTCTATTAACACATTCTATAGCCTCTTTATCTAAGTAAAGTGATTCCTTCAAAAAATTTCCAGGCTTGTTAAAAATTAAAACTTTTGTTTTGGACAAGTTTACATCTAGACACCAATCAATACAATAAGTATTTAATATACGTATATCAAGTCGGTTTTGAAGACCCTTTTTAGTGTTTGATAATACAATAATGTCATCGGCGTAAATAAGACAATCAATTATACGCCCACTGATATCAACAGCATCGGGACTTGGTTCAAATCTTGGAGGCAGATCGTTAATGAAAAGTTTAATAAGTTTGGACTTAAAATATCCCCTTGTCTTACCTCAACTTATAGCGAGCTGAAAGATGGCGTTAATACATTGCCCACTTTCACAGATATTTCATTTTTGCTATACATATCTTTTAAAATAGTAAAAAAAAATCCAAATATGTTATACAAGCTGAAGCCCCACCTATATATTGATTGCAATTGTAAAACTTAATTGCAATGCTTGAGCAAACAGTTATACAAACACAACAAGCAAGCCAACCAAACCTTTAAATTACATGCATTAGGAAAATAGCTCTAAAATAACTACCAAATTGACTGTAATATGACACTTGACAACTTTCCAAATTTTAATTTAATAAGTTTTCTCATTTAAATTGTTTTACATTGTCTTATCGGGGCATTTTATAGCTGACTATGCGGTATGGGCTTTGCTAATTGTTGAAGACCGTACGGTGACCTATAGTTGTTAATGTCTGTGTCATGTTGGTCTCTTGTGGACAGTTGTCTCATTGGCACATCATACCACATCTTCTTTTTTATAACCTTTTATATATATGCCTTCTTTTTACTTTAGGGTTACCAACCCATATACAGCTGTACTAAACTAAGTTCCCTTACCCTACACATAAGGTAAAGCCTAACATACACCAAACCTTAACACTGGCACTAAATCTAACTTAGAACTAACAGTTACCTAACATTGACCGATAAATGAACGTTTACTCTAAATTACTGGGACCTCTAAAGTAAAAGAAGGCACAGGTATAAAATAGGTACTAGGTGATTTGAGACCCAACCCCCTCCTTCCGCGAATTCAACTTAACTTCTGACTGAGTTAAAATTTACACATGAATTTGACTCCGGTTTTTTGTTAGTCAAAGGAGATTTACTTTTCATATTGTTGACCTTCTTTTGTCCTATATCTTTCGGATATTTTCATAAGTAATAGGAAAAGAAAAACAACAAACCACTTCCAATGTATGCATATTCATATTAATTCAACTGACAGATTTTACTTCTGATATCGTTCATTAGTCCACTACTAATACATCTTTCAATCGAAAACTAAGTATTTAAATGACTTATTACAAAAGCAACAGTTTAGAAATGTAAAAATCGAGGACACTATGAGAGTTATTTGAAAGGAAAACAATATTTCTAAAGAATATAGGTTTTATGTCAGGCCTTGGGTTTAAAATTCAACGATCGATCGCTTTTCAAACAAAATGTTTTACCATCATGTGATACTCTAATGAGGAAATATATTAAAATTACTAAAGTTTACAAAGTATCTTGATAAATATCAATAATTATACACAGCGTACGTACAGTGGAGCCGTTCGGTCTGAGCTTTTTAAGCAATAATGAGCTTTTTGAAAAGGTAGGCAGTTTCTTTTAGTTTTTTCCATTTACCTGAAATGAATGAATTAACTATGGCATTATTGATAAACTGCTGGCATGGGTATATATCATGCAAAATTCATTGCAGTCTAATTATTTTCCATATAATTTTTTCGACTACTTGAAAAACATATCATAGAAATAATTCATATATTACACTTTTTAATTAAAATTTTCTAAAATAACAGCGAATAAAATAAAAAGTCAGTTGCTTATAAATAATGGTTGTCTTTAAAAGTATTACAAGAATTATATATATTGTTGTTTAGGAGACTGCTAATGCCCTCCTCATGTACAGGGATTTTCATGCTGCGTTGAAGACCCATCGATGGCCTTTTGGGCTGTTATTAAGCTCTTTGGTCGGGTTGCTGCCCCTTCCAAACATTCCCTGTTTCAATTCTCTATTCTATATACAGTATACAAGATGACGACAATTTTATCGATTGTATCATAGTATAAAAGATAATTTAATAGAAATAAAAACTATTTTTACTAAATAATTAATTATTATTTTGATTGTTTAATGTTTATTTCTGTTAAATTATGTATTTTTTACATATTTCTCAAAAAAAAGGGAGGGGAATCGATATTTGATGAAAAATTGTACGTCTGTTGTTTCAAATACTTTTTACTCTTGAAAACAGTATTGACTTGTTAAAAAATATAGCAAATATTGATATCATGATTTTGAATTGTACTGCTTGAATACAATACGATATTTGAACCTCAGAATATTTACTTTTTTTAAATTGTCTGATTCATAATGTGATTTATGAACAAACTATTACATTGTTCCAAATAATCACCGTTTCTGATGGTCTGGATGGGAGTCCTTCGTTTCTTTATTCTTTAAATTTTATGCCCACGCCGTAGAGGAGGGACATTAAGTTTTACCATTATTCGTCCGTACGTCCAAAATTGGTTTCCATTATATAACGGAATGCTATGAAACTAAAACGCAATGCTTAAATGTATTATCGCTATTTTGTGCATTTTTCCTTTGATCTTTTTTGTGATAATTTTTCATATCATGCTACTCGCTTGAGATGGAAAATTATCGCTAGAAACTAAGGAGGCACGTGGCGTTGCTAATGAAATTGACCACGTCGTCATCGATTGCTTTTCTCGTTTTCGCCGTACCGGCTCAAGCGAGAAAAACAATCTCGTTGAGATAACCAAGGATAATCTATAAATGTCACCAAACTCTTATCAAGGACGGGTATCGTCACTTCTGCGGTGATTGAGCTATATCGCTTTATAACGTTATATGCAGTGGGGCATCATCTATGTCCAATGGACACGTTCCCGATTTATTAAGACAATTTTTCTGTCTTCTGCCCATTATTCTCTATTTCTTTAATATTGTAGGGCCTCATTATTGTCTTTTCTTTATTTCTTTTAGATTGTTTTCTATTCTTTATCATGTTTATAATTTTACCCAAAATTCTCTATTCAGTAAATCCCCTTTCACACACCTTTTATCTTAAGTTTTAAAGTGCTTATCCGTGCAGTTCTTCACTCTTATATATTATATATGTAGATATGATTCCATTATTATCGGTTGGTAAATAACATTAAACAGTGAAAACGCCTATGTGAGCACTGTGAATGCTGTATTATTTTTCCTTTCTGATTTGTGCTTGGGTCATTGGTGGATTATGGTCAATTTGACAAGCATGCAAGATCTGACTATTTAACGTTAGATCTATTTACGATACTTCTACTTTATTACTTTCATTAAACGGATTAATTTCAACGGTTAATCCTTTATAATGGTTCCTTTAACTACTGGTGCATTTGCACTTTGTTTTTAATGTCTTTGCACTTTAAACTTGCACTTTGTTTTTAGTGTCTTTGCGGAGTTTACAGAATAATGAGGCTGCTGGAAAAAATATATATATAATTTTTTAACTATAGAATGATGAAATTATTGGAAATCGGCCATTTAATGAATAAGCAACGAAGTCGATATAATTATATCATGTCTGCATATGTATAGAAAAAAATGATTAAAGGGAGCTTATTAGCACGTGACACTGTTTAATAACAAAATTATTCACCCTTAAAAATAATTCAGTCTCGATGTTGTGTGTTTTTTTTAAAGCGTTAAGTGTGGTTTAAAGTTCTTTATATATCAATGTTACCCCCTGCGAGTTGATAATTATTTATTGCATTGAAATGTACATGGAAGTAATTTAAAAGCAGTATGTCTCGGTTTAGTAAAAGGTAAGATTTTTTATCTATTTTCCCTGCGTTCCATGGGGAAACAACTTTTGAAGTATCCCTTTCCCTCCCTCTTTTTGTGTTTCTCTTTTTAGATTCTGGTATCGATGCCTCTTGTTTCCAAATCATGCATTTAATTGATAATAATTATGTGCCAAGGATATAGCTAGAGGCACAAAATGTGACAGTGGTTCTCTAAAACAGAGCCCGTGTCGGGATTAAAAGAAGGGGGCGACTGAAATTGATTAGAACATTTATAGATCGCAAGATTTGTGTACACAATACATTATTGTTTTAGTCTGGTCATTTTATCATGAACATATACATTGTGTGTGAATTTCCGTTTTTTGATTGAGTTAAGCCTTCCAATTGATATTTTATAGTGTGTCTTTCTATGTTGTGATGTTATACTATTGTTTCAGAAAAGGGAGAAGGTTTGGTACCAGTAAACCGTTTAATCCCGCTGCAAATGTTTGCACCTGTCCCAAGTGAGGCATCTGATGTACAGTAGTTATCGTCTGTTTATGAAGTTAATACGTGTTTCTCGTTTTTATATAGATTAGACCGTTGGTTTTCCCGTTTGAATGGTTTTACACTAGTTATTTTTGGGGCCCTTTATAGCTTGCTGTTCGATGTGAGCCAAGGCTCCTTGTTGAAGGTCGTACCTTGACCTATGATGGTTTATTTTTAAAAAGTGTTACTTGGATGAAGAGTTGTCTCATTGGCACTCATACCACATCTTCCTATATCTATACGATAATTTTTTGGGGGAAATAATGCGCAGGCGTACGGTTAAAGTGCCTTACGGCAGCCACTCCCATGATAACGAAGATGTTTTCTGACATCATCTTTCTAACAAACTGTTCAGAACGAAGTTCAGAGAGAGAACACTAATAATGCAGTCGTTATATTTCGCTACTCTACCATTATTCGCAAGTACAGGTAAGATCGATTACAGGGAGGGACTAAATTATTCGGGTGATAGTGTTAGATACGCGATTTCAATTAGTGCTTTGAAACCACATTAATGACTGAGAACATTGTTATGATTATTCCATGTGTGGTTATTTCGAATACTGATCTGCTTTTATTAACCCATGCACTTGCTATATAAAAATCAATTAAACGTAAATATTTGATAGGAAAATGATTGCATTTTAATAGGTTCCATTTATCTATAGATAAAATTTATTAATTTTTCAGCTCCAGTAGACCAGGATCATTGAAAGCTACTGAAAGGTAAGGCATCCATTTGTGATATTGCACCATTGAAAAGCTGTGACAATATACTGCTCGCAAAATGTGGTAGGCTATGGTATTTTGAAAAGCTCTTATTATATTGCTGTGTACGCTTAAATTGATATCTACATTTGAAGTTATCTATACTTGCATGAATTATGATATTAAAACGTCAAATATTAATGTGAATGAGTTCTTAATGTATGATCTAAAACTGAAAACTGAAGAAATAGTAATTAGGAGAAGCGACTTTCTATTTATAGGACTGTGAGTTAGGTATCTTAAGTGAAGATAATCTCATTAACTGCACCATGCAGAACGAAAGAAGGAGGCGAGTTTGAAATGCTACTTCTTATCTCCGGGTATTACCAGACAGTTTTGTTACTGAACACGTGAAATTGCCAACACATTTAGTCTTAGATGCATGATTTATTTATGTTGTTAGTGGCTTTGAACGAGCTATCAGTATGCTAGCTCTCAGATATGTACTGAGCGTCTTTTTGTTGTTGGGATGTACAAGTACCCGGCTACGTCCACTTGTATTTCTAGTATTTGTATTTTTATCTATCGGATGAGTTAAGCTTTTTTCAACTGATTTTTTTTATATTTCGCTCTTATGTTGTACTGTTACACCACTGTCCTAGGTTAGGAGGAGGATTAAGATCCCGCTAACATGTTTAACCCCGTCACATTATCTACGAATGTGCCTGTCCCAAGTCAGAAGCCTGTAATTCAGTGGTTGTCGTTTGTTTATGTGTTACATATCTATTTTCTGCTCATTTTTTGTACATAAATTAGGCCGTTAGTTTTCTCGTTTGAATTCTTTACATTGTCATTTCGGGGCCTCTTATAGCGGACTATGCGGTATGGGCTTTGCTCATTGTTGAATGCCGTACGGTGACCTATAGTTGTTAATTTCTGCGTCATTTTGATATACATAGTTAACTAAATAGCCCTGAACAATTTTGTATAATCATTCAATAAAAACGGTTTAAATGACAAAGGAGGGGAAAGTTCATTTCCGTTTTAGAACCGATAAACTGTTTTAGAACAGTTTGCAATATCTTGGAAATGTAAGTTTAAAACTAATGGACGAAAAATACTCAAAAGTTTCCTCTGTCGACAATAGTTTTGCTAGGTAAAGGAAATTTTGAGGATATGCAGACACTTTTTTACAGTTAAAACTATGATGATACGTTTGTTAAGAATTAGAAAGTGAATCTGGCTACATGTCACGGTCCTTTAACGAAGTCTTGGTTTGAAAAAAGTTTGACACTTTTCCTAATTTTCCTCCACTTAGTTGGCAGAGTTGTATTTCTGCCACCAAAAGGTTAAGGGTACTCTGTGATGGTGTAAAGGTATGAAAAAGATATATAATAGGAAATACCGGTAAACGAAAAGACTTTAGATTTCTGCTAGTCCGGCAACACATATTATTTTAAAAATATTCAAGTTAACCCCTCCAAACTCTCCACCACACCCGAAACGTCGGTTGGTAACTATTATACTATTGATTGAACTAAATGAGTGCGGGTCTAAGAGTGACGCGGGAATGATAGATTTTTGGCAAGCGTTACACGTGAAAGTCACATTATTAAGAGTGAAACGCTTACCAAACGTTACACGTGAAAGTCACATTATTAAGAGTGAAAACGGGGATGAGGGACGCGTGAAATTACAAGCGTTATTAAAACAATGATAAACGGGATACGGGAAAATGACAAAACAATCAGCGTAATCCGTTGTGTTAAGCAAGGACGTTGTTATTCGATATTTGATTTCTAAATCTAATCTTTTAATCTTGAAGTTAGCATTGTTATCCCATTATAGAATAGTATCGTTTCATGAATGACCGAACTGAAAGATTAAAACAGTTACGTCATAATTTATTTGGCAATGATCTACATATCCGTATTAGTACTAGTAATTAACCTCAGATATGTTTTAAATGAACTTTACTGTTTGTTGTTAGTACTTAATCGACTGATCAATTATTTATTTGGTTGACTATTTTAAAATAAATTGGTACACGACGTCCTACGGCAGATATTTCAAGCATATTCTGCACAATGACACGGTAATATTTAAAAAAAAAAAGTTTTGTGGTACTGAAGCGACTAAGCTAGACATTTGGATACCTCCTATAAAGTATTAATAGTAGTATTCGTCTCTATTTAATTTGAACACTTTTTAGTTGGCAATGCACACTTATTGCTTTAAAAGTAACTCCCTCTAGTAATAGAAGCAACGAAATGTTATGTTGACGCAAGTAAAGTGACTGTCCATCTTTTACTGTATATGTAAGCAAAAATATCCATTATTAAGCTATCAACTTTTCAAACTGCACAAATAATCTGTATTGCATGGAATCATTTTTTTCTGCCATTTACATTCCACTGTTTTAGATTTGATTGTTTTCTTCATTTAGGAGGCCATCTTCGTACGCACCTAACGAAAATTTACAAAATGAAGTAGTAAAACTACAGTCTCAAGTTGAGATAGAGAAGAAAGCAAAAAAAGAAGCAGAAGAGAAGTAAGTGTTCTTATTTATAAACTAGAGGCTCTTAAGAGTCGCTCACCTTGGTCTATGTGCATATTAAAAAAAGGACACAGATGGAGTCATAACAAAATTGTGTTTTGGTGATGGTGATGTGTTTGTAGATCTTACTTTACTGAACATTCTTGCTACATGTACTTACAATTTTCTCTATCTATAATAAACTTGGCCCTTTAGTTACAGAGGAAAATACTTGGTAAAAAATTACCAAATTAATGAAAATTGTTAAAAATTGACAATAAAGGGCAATAACTGCTTAAGGGGTCAACTGACCATTTTGTATATTTTGACTTCTTTGCAGATCAAACTTTGCTGTACATCATTACTGTTTAAAGTTTATCTCTATCTATAATAGTATTCAAGATAACCCAAAACGGTAAAATTTCTTTTAAAATTACCAATTTAGGGCAGCAACTCAACAACCAGTTGTCCAATTCATTTGAAAATTTCACAGCAGATAGATATTGAATTGATAAACAATTTAACCCCATTGAATTGATTAACAATTTAACCCCTGGACAGATTTGCTCTAAATGCTTTGGTTTCAGAGTTATAACCCAATATCTACATTTTCCCCTATGTTCTATTTTTAGCCATGGCTGCCATCTTGGTTGGTTGGCTGGCTTACCGCACACATTTATTAAACTAACTACCCTTATAATCATAATTGAGGCTAAGTTTGGTTTAATTTGGCCCAGTAGTTTCAGAGGAGGAGATTTTTGTAAAAGATTACAAAAATTTACGAAAAATTGGTAAAAATTTACTATAAAGGGCATTTACTCCTTAAGGGGTTAACTGACCATTTTGGTCATGTTGACATATTTGTAGATCTTACTTTGCAAATGTTACTGCTGTTTACAGTTTATCTCAATCTATAATAATATTCAAGATAGTAACCAAAAATGGCAAAATTTCCTTAAAATTACCAATTCAAGGGCAGCTACCAAACAACCAGTTGTCTGATTCATCTGAAAATATCAGGGCACATAGATGTAAACTTGATAAACAATTATACCCCATTTCAGATTTGCTCTAAATGCTTAAGTTTCAGAGTTATAAGCCATATCTACATTTTACCCATATGTTCTATTTTTTTGCCATGGCGGCCATCTTTTTTTGATAATGGCATTTCTTACTGTATTTCATCAGATATAAACAAATAGTCAGTAAACTTGATGTGGTACAACATAGACTGATAGACAGAAATAAAGAAGTGGAAGAAGAAAGAGAAGCAAAAGAGGAAGTCATGAAGAGGTAAATAAATAAAGAAAGAAAAACAAAAATATGCTAAACTAAATGCAAACTATAATTAGTTGAACTTGTAAGTTTATTGCTTTGATGGTCAGCAGTCTTTGAATATATTTGCCATTAATAAGCCATAAAAAATCACAAATCCAGTACACCCTAATAATAAAGGTCCTTTAAGAGTTTTTACAAAAATACAGATTCTTTTTACACATAAGTGGCTTACTCATGGGCAGCAAGGCAATTATTCTAACATTGTGATGCATTATTTTACAATTTTTATTTCAGCAATAAAACATTGCAGTTGACCATAAACAAAATGGAACAGTATTTACGGAAAAAGAGTACTGGCAGTCGGTTTGAATCAACCAATGTGGTAGATGTAGTAGATGTTGATATGGGTGGGTAAGTATTAGTTTGGATAATTTCCCGTCCTTTATTTTAGCGGGGCATTGATAACATTTTGTAGTCTTGTATGTCTGTCTTGAACAAGAAAAGGCAAATTTTAACCTCATGAAAAGAAATCACATTACAGTATATTTTCCTCAATTTGACCTTAAATTAAACCTACTATGCAATATGCCTTGTAAAAAAATTCTAGAATGTATAATAAAAGTTGTATTACAATTGATTTCTTTACAGGAAAGCAGATATAGAAAATATCATAAAGACAGAAAATGAACTAGAAGAAAAATCTCGACAATTACAGAGAGAAAAACAGACCAATGAGATTCTGGATAAAAGGTATTTTACAATATGAATATATATATATACAAAGGGTAGGGTAATTTTTTTTCTTTTATAATTCACTTAAAGTTTGGTTTTCTTGGCTTTTGGTCATAAAACCATACTTTGTGACTTTGAAATTTATTCACACAATACTTTTAGAATCGATGATAGGAGTCTTCTTGACTTTTCTGTAGGGTATGAATTATTTGTTTATTGTTGAAGACTCCAGCATCTGTCAAAATCAAGAACAGTAATTATCTTGTTATATATATTTTTTTACACTAGAGTTACTCCCCTTGGAACACATATACTTTGATACTTGTGTAGTATTAATTTTAGTTAAGATTGTTTAAATGTTATTCTTTGTTGTATCTATGCTATTAATGATTATGTTCATAATTGAGCTTTCTTTAATAAAATATTTCGTATTTCGTATATAGTCATAAAAATTGATTTATTGATTTGTGTTTGCTAAATGTGGTCTCAGAACAAAAACCAGACAAATGTGGTCTCAGAACATAAACCAGACAAATGTGGTCTCAGAACAAAAACCAGACAAATGTGAACTCAGAACATAAACCAGACAAATGTGGTCTCAGATCAAAAACCAGACAAATGTGGTCTCAGAACAAATATGGTTTCAGAACAAAAACCAGACAACTATGGTCTCAGAACATAAACCAGACAAATGTGGTCTCAGAACAAAAACCAGACAAATGTGGTCTCAGATCAAAAACCAGACAAATGTGGTCTCAGAACAAATATGGTCTCAGAACAAAAACCAGACAACTGTGGTCTCAGAACATAAACCAGACAAATGTGGTCTCAGAACAAAAACCAGACAAAACCTTGGAACAGACACATAACATCAAACAATAGACAATGAACACTGAAAAATAAAAATAAATGTGAAACATGATCTTGAAAAACAGAGGGTGGACAGAACATGCTTCTTGAAAGACACTCACTGTGAAAACAATTTGATATGAAGACAAGCTTTTTTATCAACTTATTAATGTTTTTTTTGTGTTTTATTTTTCAGATGTAAACTGTTAGAAAAACTACTAAAAGAAAACAACATTCATATAGAAAGTAGTGAACTAGACAATTTAAACAAACAATTTTCTAATACAGAATTGGACTTTTAAAATGATATTTGTTCATAGATTGTTTAAAAAGTCATGTTACATCACTCATCACAGATAAAATCACTCATCACAGATACCATATTGATCTTTGATACCAATATAGATTAGTAAAACATGTGTATATGACAAGTGCAAAAAGGTCGTAAACAATGATGTCATCATACTGGTCATGTGATTTATTCATTTCATTTACAACAGAAAACATTCACATGTTAACAATTACTTTACGATTATGCAGGTAATGGAAAAAAGTTGTCAAGCATACATGTAGCAAAATGAAAAATATTTTGAGGCTTTTTTTCAAGAATAATATTTCTCTATTGAAAGAGGGAAAAAGGGTATATAGTTGAGGGGGAGGACAGGGAGGTACCCTTCTCCCTTCTCCCACCCCTCTTCTCCTTTCTCCTACCCCCGTTCTCCTTTCTCCCATTAGAATAAAACATTTCCTTTTGGAATATTTTTTCTTGAAATATTAGAAAAAATTTTAAAAGGAGAGATATTTAATTTTTTCTCCTTTCTCCAACTTTTTCTCCTTTCTCCCAGCCTTCCTCTCCTTTCTCCTACCCCCTTTCTCCTTTCTCCCACCCCCTTTCTCCTTTCTCCCTGTCTCCCTTACTCCTGTCCTCCCCCTCATAGTTATATACCTTTTATGACCCTTGAATCTTCACTGATTTGCTCAGAGAGAATGACCAATGGACACATGACATTGTTTCAACCTTGAAATTTTGGTTGAGGTCTTCATCAGTGTTGATTCAACGTTATTTTTTTCAACGTCAAATATTCAACCACAATTCAATATTTATCTAACTTTGAAATTTCATGTATACAAGCAAAAGGTTATAAAACTTAAATCATTTTTGACGACCAAGAGCAGGAAAATTGATTAACATGTGCATGGTTTATTCGGTAAAAGGTGGTCTTTGCTGAGGTTAATTTTGTATTTCATTTGAAATATTTAGCTAAGAGTCTTCTTAAAAAAAAACTTCTTTATTTTTTGGGGGGGGGGGGAGGGGAGGGAAAGCACTTTAATCAATATTGAATTGGTCAGGTAGTTTTTATAGGAAGTGATCAATCAAAATCTTACTACAGTATGCATGGGGGAGTAAAAATAAAAATTTTAAAAGTGCATTTTAAGCCTTCCCCATATATTTATTTCTGGATTAGTCCTTACCTATTACATTTTAATTACGTTTTTACATAAATATTGTAAGCAATTTTTGCATTATTTTTGTTGTGAATATATATATATATATGTTTTAAATTGTTTTGGGCAGCAAAATATAGTTACTTAAACATTGTATTCCTAATTAAAAGTTTTAAAAAAATCCCAGTGTATGTTTTGTAATTATATCAAAAAGGTTTTTGGAGTGGAAACAGATTGAGGAGTGGAATATAAATCAAGTAGACAAAAAGCATACAACAAAGGCATAGGAAATATTTGTAACACAATTCAATACTTATAAGAGGGTGATTAAGGTTTATTTTCGTGCAACGTGATCATCGTTTTCAACATGTTTTTACTTTTTTATTTGATGTTTAGTCATGCAAGTCAGGTGCAACATTTACCATGTTCTGCTTATTTAATTTTATGTGCATCATGATTTTTAAATGCTTATTTTGAGTGTTCTGTATTTTTGAAATAAAATTCAAACACTTGGCAGGGATCGTCCTGATAAAAAATGGATTCTATTTTGTTTTTTTGATAAAGTGGAAAGGCCTTTGATGTTGTTCCTTTTTGATTTTTTTTAGAGCTTTCAAGATATGTACTTGTTTCCAGTCTTGGTAAGCTGTTCTATATAATGGGCCACTGTCCAAGGTGAGGGGGAGGATTCTGATCCCGCCACATTCTCTATGTATGTGCCTGTTCAAAGTCAGGAGCCTGTGGTTGTCGTTTGTTTGTGTTACATATTTGTTTTTCATTCATTTCTTGTAACATAAATTAGGACATTAGTTTTCTCATTTGAATTGTTTTACATTGTCATTTCAGGACCTTTTATAGCTGACTATGCGGAATGAGCTTAGCTCATTCTTGCAGGCCGTACAGTAACCTATAGTTGTTTATTACTATGTCATTTTGGTCTCTTGGGGAGAGTTGTCTCATTGGCAATCATACCACATCTTCTTTTTTACATCTATAATGTCTATAATGACTTAATTACCAAACCAGAACAAAAGTTTCAAATGGCAGAAAATACTAATTCCTCATTGCCGATTCTTTGATTGTTTTAGTAAAATGAAAAGAATGATTTTAAATAGGATCAACATCTTAACAGTGATGAGCTTGATGTGTTTGCACTCTCCGTCATCTGTCATATCAAACTTCCCATTTCTAACTATTTAAATCATGAGTGGTGGTAGCTGGTGGCTTCAAGTTAAGAAGATCGTTATGTACTTTTTTAAAAGCTGCAAACCATCTATATCGTAAACGTGTATACTTAATTGGGAATGTCAAGTAAAAAGTAAAGAGTTTATATTCACAAGAAGCAATGACTCAGTCAAAAAAGGTTCACATCAAGATTTTTTTTTTCGTGCAATGTTTATGACAAAAATTATTTCACGTTCATTCAACGTGAAACTATGTCTTATTTCACACTTTTTTCGTACAAGCACCCCCTTTACCACTCTCTTATAGGAAACCTGATTCATTGGTCTCTAGTACACAGTCGTCTATCATTGGCAATAATTCCACATCAACTTATCTTATATATATAAACACTTCTACTGCTTGTCAAGAATGAAGATTCTGAGTGAAATTTTCCTTTTTCTTTAATAAATATCACATTTGTATAATGTACAGTTTAGCACTAATTTCTCTGGTATCCTTTGCTCTAATCACTGTCATTGTCAGGCTCACTACTGGTTTTATCCTCCTTAAAGTGAACCAATGCTGTTCCTTTCGAAACTGTATCCCCAACTTTATAAAATACTTTCTCTATGATTCCTGCCTTAGGTGCTCTGATCACATACTAAAAATTAAATAAAAAAAAACACAATCATTATGAAATAATTTTATCAATATTTAATAAATTTATTTTTAAGGTTGATGTCAGGTTAATTGTGTAGGCACCCAAGTGATTTCCTCTGTCTGGCAAATGACATCACAAAGGTGTGCATAATTGAGGTCTTGTATTAAGTAGGGTACTATAAATATATGTTGGTTCATTTGTATATTTCAGAGTTAAGTGTGGTCTCAATTTCATTGACCATGTATATAATATTGATAAGGGGCAAGCTGAAGCCCCTATTGGTGTGCAGGACTTTTTCACTGCATTGATGACCAAATGGTGGCCTTGGTCTGTTTTCTGCTCTTTTGTAAGGTTATTTTTTCTTTGATATATTCCCTGTAACCATTCTCAACTATGCATTTATGGTAACCCCTTTGACAGACACCGTAAAAAATATAACATTGTATTGTAGCGAAATGGGGGTCCCTTGGAATCCTTGTTTTCCCTAAAAGTGTGTGATGATGTTGTTAAAACCTTACCGTAACTCCAAGCGATATACATGTACCAAAACCATTTACCAGACTAAGTAGTAACCAGACTACTTCAGTATAATGTGGGCTTGGTAATTCCTTAACAAATTGCATTTAAAAATAATTTCTCAAGAGAAATGTTATCTTTTGACACTGAATTTGATTTACCATTTGCCGATAACCAAACTAAATTTTCGATGTATTTATATTTCCGCTATCAATTTTCTTTACGATATTCTAATAAAGTAAGATATTTATTTGTTAGACTAGAATACTGTTAAGTTCGATATACTATTTGTATGAATTGTAGATATTTAATGCATCTTAAAGTTAATACAAGTTGATTTTTATTTCACAAGTCTGTTATTCTTACAAAAACCTAAACAGAACCAAACTAAGATCTACCAGAATACCACTAAGTACAACAAAACCTATACAGAACCAACCTTAGATCTACCGGGATACCACAAAGTACCATGATACCAGAGTACCACGCTACCAAAGAAGTCGCCAGTTACAACTTTAGTTCATATATATACTTATACATTGTTATAAAACACATTCTTATAGCAACACACTAAGGGTTACACATTTATAATTTAACATCAAAGCCTGACCGCTCGGTTTTTGTTACAGTATCATACCTCCATTTTCATAGCAATCATTGTAACCAGTGGATCCCCTTGTTGCACCTCAGCTCCAGGCTGAACTGTGACCTTTTCTATGACCCCTGGCATTGGAGCTACTGCATCATCAGCGCCTGCTGCTCCTTTTGTAGCTTTCATGTATTTTGGCATTGGGAAAGTTAACTCATGTTTGCCATCCTGAAAAGAAAATATGGTTATGTTAATGTATTATACTTTATAAAATACCAAAGGTATGCCCATCTGCTATAATACATTTCCTGTGTTCACTTTGAGAGAAAATAGACATGGATCATGAGGATTGGAGGCATGCTTTCTATAAAAACTTGACAAAATCATTTGTTAACCAAGAGGAAAGTTGAAATGCCAGATTTATTTCACATGAAAAATATTGTCTTTTATTTTACCAGGATATCAAAGTATTTCATTGTACTAAAAGTTTGATTTGTTTTCTCTCAGTCCATCTTTCATTGTTTAATTTGTACTTATCTTGAAAATGCATATAATACATAAAAATATGTCCTACAAAACATTTATAGGATAACAACAACTATCGATCAACCAATCTATTTCAAATTAAGGATGTACTTAGGTCAGGTTTAGGAATATTTTTGTCAGTGGTTAGCACTCCTTTTTTTCTCTCTCCCTACAATACAGGGTAAAATACTCACTTTTCTTTATATATAAGACTTCAATAACTCACAAAAGGTTATTTACAAATTTAAGCAGGTTCTAGATTCCTTTTTTTTCTTTTTTTTTCGTTTGAGACCCGAATAATACCAATGCAAATACATGTATAATGTAAAAGTCTAAGTCAGTCTTTTCCCTACCATTTTGTTTTAAATATCTAGAAAAGGAGCCCCATTACCTATCAATATTTCTACCATAATTTGTTTCTTCTAACTTCTAGATTTTATAAATTTCACCTTAGTACCTCCTTTACTTACTGTTGTAAATATATGAAGAGCATCTTTCTGTATGACTATGTTTGAGGAGGATATAACACCATCAATATTACACCTGATGGAAGTACGACTACCATCATTGGTTAGTTCAGCAGTCACATGGTGTTCCTGGTTGCCAATGGTAACATCAAATGAGTTGTCTGAATTACACTGGACCATAACATTAACATCTACAATAAAAGAACAGCATTCCTATATCACCTGCAGATGTACATATTCTATATCCAAGGGCAATAACTCTAAAATAATTTATTTTCCTTTATTAAATCTTTTAAAAAAAATATCCTATTGCTACAAGAAATGAAAGTATGAGATCCTTTACAAAGTTATTTTCCATAAAATCTTCATTTCCAAGGGGCATACCTCATGAAAAAAAGTTGATCTGCACTGTTGATGTTTATTTCATAGCCGACTATACGGTATGGGTTTTGCACATTGTTGAAGGCTGGATTGTAACCTTGGTTGTTAATTTATATGTCATTTAGTCTCTTGTGGATAGATTCTCATTGGCAATTATACCACATATTATTTAAACCTTTAATATAGATTTAATATACAAAATCTGGCAAGAGGTGTACACATGAGAGCGCTTACAAGGCTGAATGAATGGACCTACAGATGGACAGATGCCCTGGATTTAAATGCCCCACACACAGAGTTGCAAAAAAGAGATTAACAACCTTTGTTAGTAATTTTGAAATCTCATACTTATTTCAATATGTATTTCACTTTACAATATTGAGCCAATGAAACCATTATCTATATTTTATATTAATGGTTTATGTGCATGTATGTTTTTTTTTGGTTTTTTTTTTAAAGTTTAGGTGTTTTCATGGTAATTTCCTGATTTTAAATTTTGACCTGTTCTTTGTTTCTTTCTACTTAATTTTATTTTTGTATCAATTTTCTGTTTATTAATTAGTCTAAGAATGTACAAGTGTCTGTAGCTGTGACGACAAAACTCACCATTTTCACCATCTTTTAAATGTATCCTACGTTTGGCTTGATTATTTATTCTGGCTGATGCACATAACAGAAATGGTGAAAAAGGATCTGAAACAAAAAACAATACACAACTTTTTACTATGTATTTAATTATTTTCATGAATTCCAGTTTTTGTGGATTAAGAAAAACTTGCGAGTCTTCGATATTTAATTTCGTTGTTTGTCAAAAATTGTGTACGTACAATCCTATATAAGATATGTCATTTGTTGAACATTTAATTTCAAGGTTTACTTTATCCATGAAATTCACAACATTTGGTATCCAACAAATAATAATGAATCCACAGTATTTAATCAAACAGTTTGATCACAGCTGGTCAATAATTCCCAAGATATGATATTCTATAATTAAGGTGGTACCCAACACTTTCACTAAAATTAATTTGGTTGTTTAATTTTCATAAAATTTTGTCAAAGTATTTACTTTGCCCTTTAACAAAAATATAAAAATTTCAAAATTTTGAACCAACCGTTTTATCAGAAAAATTACACTGGTTATATAGCAGTTTGACAAACACCAATTTTGATCATTGAGAAGCTTAATATTCCCTTTTCAACACAACGTAAATAAAATGTTAAGCTGACTTCATAGAGTTATCTCCCTGTAGTGTTAGGTACCACCTTAATTGTTTATTCCTAATAATATCAGATTATTACATGGCATATTTCATATTGCATGTATTATCAGCCCTAGGTTCAATATCAGCCCAAGAGTCGCATGAGATATGGGAAATGACATGTTATGATCTTTTTATCATATGCTTCAACAATGGAGAAAATTAACAGATTGATATATTAATCGTTTTACGTGGTTCCAAAATAGAAGTTCAAAGATTGAAAAGTTCACGGACATCAGACCCCAGATTTAGTACAGTCTATATGAAATCATTCTATCTTATGCCTCAACAGAGAAGAAAAATATTTTAATATGAACGAATCCACAAAATAAATAAATCAAAACAATATACAAACACTATCAACTTTTTTAAAGAACTTTCTAAATTATGTTTGAACTTTTAAAAATGCATTTAATTAATTTTTTTTTTTTTTTTTATTATTGTAAACTGTTCATTTTGTATTGTTTTTCACTGAAAACGTAGCATTGCAGTGCTTTTTCAGAAATTTGCCAAGTATCAACGGAATGCCATGCTATAACGTTACTGAAAGGCAAGTGATAACAATCGAAGCATGTGATTAACTTTTCCTATCAGCCCGCTAAGCACCAATTCGAAAAATATGGAGTTTACGTTAATTTAATGTTATTATCATATAGTAAAAATCATATGTTATTTAGTCTAAGTATATGATAATAAGATATACTACCACCTATATATGAAATCCAGCTTAGTAATAAGTGATTTCAATTATATCATTCCATCATTACTTTACTTATCTTAACAGACCCTTCAACAAAATGCAGGCCTCTGGCTAATGAAACTAATCTAAATTTAAAATTAAAATTAATATACCAATTTACAACAATAATTATATATAGAGACTTAAAAAATTCTATTATTTAAAAATTTCTCAGTTTTAAGATACATTTTATAATGAAATAGCCTCAGTAACAAACCTAGAGTATTTTGGTAG